>NC_057794.1:153239050-153507735 GCF_018294505.1 Triticum aestivum | reverse complement strand
ACCTCCTACGGTCGAAACAGGGGTCCTGTTCATTGGGAGGGGTGTGGCGTACTGCAAAACGGGACTCCACGTGATACTGTTCATCTCCACCGTCGACCTCCTCCAGCCTCCACGGGCTACCGTCGACCTCCTCCAGCCTCCACTGGCTCCTGTTCATCCAGCCTCCACCGCGCGCTACTCCACCGGCTACTGTTCAACCACCCCTCCACCGTCTATTGTTCATCCAGCCCTCCACACCACGGGGTCCTGTTCAACCACCCCTCCACGGGCACCCCTCCACCGTCTACTGTTCATCCAGCCCTCCACCACACCACGGGGTCCTGTTCATCCAGAGGCAACGCCACCACTCACTGTTCATCCAAACCCCCCGCAACGCTCACTGTTCATCCCAAAGGCAGCATCAATCAGCTTCAGTTAGTAGCAGTAGCGAAGGAATCGCTCGATCGGGTTCAGTTAATAGCCATCGATCAATCGCTCGGGTTCTGTAACGCGTAGCCTGCAGTGCAATCACTCGAGTTCAGTTAGAGCCCAATGCCTCGCTCGGGTTCAGTTAGAGCCAACGCCTCGCACACATGCGCGTACGTGTACGAGAGAAACGCGCATCGCTCGGCCCCCGACCTCCCACCGTAACCGGGAACTCCCCGAAATTTTCCTCCCCCTCGCTTCTACCACAGTTTTTTCCGTCATGGACGGCCCAAAGAATGTCATGCAGCTGCGTCTCCGGCCCGCCCAGGACGAAAATCCCATTTTCTATCATGATTTTTTGTCATAGAAGTAGGAGCCCACCACATCTATGATGATACCAGGTTTTGTCACAATTATCATCATAGAAGTGTCATATGTATGACAGAAAAAATTTCGTTTGGCCCAAAATGTCACAGATGTGTCTTTTTTTGTAGTGGAGAGAGGTCACACCGCTGCATAGAGGGGGGAAGAGTTGGTGATGATGGCGGTGAAGTTGTTGGTGAAGATTGCGGTGATGATGATGGCCACGACAGCGTTCCGGGGCCACCGGAAGAGAAGGGGAGAGGGGGACCCTTCGTCTTCTTCTTGCTTGACCTCCTCCCTAGATGGCAGAAGGGTTTCCCCTCTGGTCCTTGGCCTCCATGGTGTGGGAGGGGTGAGAGCCCCTCCCAGATTGGATCTGTCTCTCTGTCACTCTCTGTTTCTGCATTCTCTGATTATACCCTTTCACCGTTTCTTATATTCCCAGAGATCCGTAACTCCGATTGGGCTGAAATTTTAAAACGATCTCTATCCGGATATTAGCTTTCTTGCGGCGAAAGAAGGGCACCAACTGCCTTACGGGTTGTCCACGAGGGTCAGGGGACCGCCTGCCCCCCTGGGGCGCGCCCCCTGCCTCGTGCCCCCCTCGAGCATCGTCTCGCGTGGATATTTCTTCCCAAAAATCACATATATTCCAAAAAAATCTCCGCCAGTTTTTATCCCGTTTGGACTCTGTTTGATATGGATATTCCGCGAAACAAAAAACATGCAACAAACAGGAACTGGCACTGGGCACTGGATCATTATGTTAGTCCCAAAAATAGTATGAATTTTTGTCTTTGCCTAAAAATAGTATTGATTCCTGGAATAAGTGCAAAGATGCCTTTATATCTAAGTATTTTCCTCCCGCTAAGATCATCTCCCTTAGAAACGATATTATGAATTTTAAGCAACTTGATCATGAACATGTTTCACAAGCTTGGGAGAGGATGAAATAAATGATACGTAATTTCCCTACACATGGTTTGAATGTGTGGATGATTATACAAATTTTTTATGCTGGATTGAATTTTGCTTCTAGAAATCTTTTAGATTCGGCCGCGGGAGGCACTTTTATGGAAATCACTTTAGGAGAAGCTACTAAACTCCTAGATAATATTATGGTTAATTATTCTCAATGGCACACTGAAAGATCTACTAATAAGAAAGTGCATGCGATAGAAGAAATTAATGTTTTGAGTGGAAAGATGGATGAATTTATGAAATAATTTGCTAATAAAAGTGTTTCTTCTGATCCTAATGATATGCCTTTGTCTACTTTGATTGAGAATAATAATGAATCTTTGGATATGAATTTTGTTGGTAGGAATAATTTGGTAACAACGCGTATAGAGGAAACTTTAATCCTAGGCCGTATCCTAGTAATTCCTCTAATAATTATGGTAATTCCTACAACAATTCTTATGGAAATTTTAATTAGATACCCTCTGATTTTGAATCTAATATCAAAGAATTTATTACCTCGCAAAAGAATTTCAATGCTTTGATTGAAGAAAAATTGCTTAAGATTGATGAGTTGGCTAGGAACATTGATAGAATTTATCTTGATGTTGATTCTTTGAAACTTAGATCTATTCCTCCTAAGCATGATATCAATGAGTCTCTCAAAGCCATGAGAATTCCCATAGATGAGTGCAAAGAAAGAACCGCTAGGATGCGTGCTAAGAAAGATTGCTTTATAAAAGCGTGTTCTTCTAGTTTCCATGATAATAAAGTTGAAGATCTAAAAGTTATTGATGTGTCCCCTATTAAATCTTTTTTTTTCAATATTAATCTTGATAATGATGGGACTCAATATGATCCACCTTTACCTAGAAGGCGTTCCAAAAATTCTGAGTCTTTAGATCTTGATGCTAAAATTGTTAAAAGTGGGATTGAAGAAGTCAAAACTTTAAATATCGATGAACCCACTATTTTGGATTTCAAGGATTTTAATTATGATAATTTCTCTTTGATAGATTGTATTTCCTTGTTACAATCCATGCTAAATTCTCCTCATGCTTATAGTCAAAATAAAGCCTTTACCAAACATATCGTTGATGCTTTGATGCAATCTTATGAAGAAAAACTTGAGTTGGAAGTTTCTATCCCTAGAAAACTTTATGATGAGTAGGAACCTACTATTAAAATTAAAAATAAAGATCATTAGTGCTATGCTTTTTGTAAGTTGGGTGCTAGTGTTTCCACGATCCCAAAGACTTTGTGTGATTTGCTAGGTTTCTGTGATTTTGATGATTGCTCTTTAAACTTGCACTTGTGGATTCCACTATTAAGAAACCTATGGGAAGAATTAATGATGTTCTTATTGTTGCAAATAGGAATTATGTGCCCGTAGATTTTATTGTTCTTGACATAGATTGCAATCCTTCATGTCCTATTATTCTTGGTAGACCTTTCCTTAGAACGATTGGTGCAATTATTGATATGAAGGAAGGGAATATTAGATTCCAATTTCCGTTAAGGAAAGGCATGGAACACTTCCCTAGAAAGAAAATTAAATTACCTTATGAATCTATTATGAGAGCCACTTATGGATTGCCTTCCAAAGATGGCAATACCAAGATCTATCCTTGCTTTTATGCCTAGCTACAGGCATTAAATGATAGCGCTTGTTGGGAGGCAACCAAATTTTAGTTTTATTCCTTGATTTTTTCTCCTGTTTAGTAATAAATAATTTATCTAGCCTCTGTTTTGGTTGTGTTTTTGTGTTTAATTAGTGTTTGTGCCAAGTAGAACCGCTGGGAAGACTTGGGGAAAGTCTTTTTAATCTTGCTGTAAAAAACAGAAACTTTAGCGCTCACGAGAACTACTGCAATTTTTATTTGGAAAGTCCTATTTAGTTAATTATTTTTGCAGACGATTAATACATAAATTCCTCACGTCCAGCAATTTATTTTAGAATTTTTGGGGTTCCAGATCTTGCTTTAGCTACAGATTACTAAAGACTGTTCTGTTTTTGACAGGTTCTGTTTTCCGTGTGTTGTTTGCTTATTTTGATGAATCTATCGCTAGTAAAATAGTTCATAAACCATAGAGAAGTTGGAATACAGTAGGTTTAAGACCAATATTAATAAAGAATGAGTTCATTACAGTACCTTGAAGTGGTGCTTTGTTTTCCTTCGCTAACGGAGCTCACGAAATTTTCTACTTTAAGTTTTGTGTTGTGAAGTTTTCAAGTTTTGGGTAAAGATTTGATGGATTATGGAACAAGGAGTAGCAAGAGCCTAAGCTTAGGGATGCCCATGGCACCCCCAAGATAATCTAAGGACACCAAAAAGCCAAAGCTTGGGGATGCCCCGGAAGGCATCCCCTCTTTCGTCTACTTTCATCGGTAACTTTACTTGGAGCTATATTTTTATTTACCACATGATATGTGTTTTGCTTGGAGCGTCTTGTATTATTTGAGTCTTTATTTGTTAGTTTTCCACAATCACCCTTGCCGTACACACCTTTTGAGAGAGTCACACATGATTCGGAAATTGATAGAATACTCTATGTGCTTCACTTATATCTTTTGAGTTATATAGTTTTTGCTCTAGTGCTTCACTTATATATTTTAGAGCACGTTGGTGGATTTGTTTTACAGAAACCATTGTTCTCTCATACTTCACATAGATTATTTTGGGAGTCCTACAAAACAGCATGGTAATTTGCTTTAATCATTGTAGGCATTCAAGATTAATAATAAAATTCTCTTATGAGTGTGTTGAATACTATGAGAAGTTTGATACTTGATGATTGTTTTGAGATATGGAGATGGTGATATTAGAGTCATGCTAGTTGAGTAGTTGTGAATTTGAGAAATACTTGTGTTAAAGTTTGTGATTCCCGTAGCATGCACGTATGGTGAACCGTTATGTGATGAAGTCGGAGCATGATTTATTTATTGATTGTCTCCCTTATGAGTGCCGGTTGGGGACAAGCGATGGTCTTTTCCTACCAATATCTCCCCCTAGGAGCATGCGCATAATACTTTGCTTTGATAAATTGTAGATTTTTGCAATAAGTATATGAGTTCTTTATGACTAATGTTGAGTCCATGGATCATACACACTCTCACCCTTCCATCATTGCTAGCCTCTCTAATACCGCGCACCTTTTGCCGGTATCATACACCCACCATATACCTTCCTCAAAACAGCCACCATACCTACCTATCATGGCATTTTCATAGCCATTCCAAGATATATTTCCATGCAACTCTCCACCGTTCCGTTTACTATGACACGCTCCATCATTGTCATATTGCTTTGCATGATCATGTAGTTGACATTGTATTTGTGGCAAAGCCACCGTTCATAATTCTTTCATACATGTCACTCTTGATTCATTGCATATCCCGGTACACCACTGGAGGAATTCACATAGAGTCATATTTTGTTCTAAGTATTGAGTTGTAATTGATGAGTTGTAAGTAAATAAAAGTGTGATGATCATCATTTTTAGAGCATTGTACCAAGTGAGGAAAGGATGATGGAGACTATGATTCCCCCACAAGTCGGGATCAGACTCTGGACTAAAAAAAAGAGGCCATAAAAAAGGAGAGAAAAGGCCCAAATAAAAAAATGAGATAAAAAGAGAGAAGGGACAATGCTACTATCTTTTTACCACACTTGTGCTTCAAAGTAGCACCAAGATCTTCATAGAGAGTCTCCTATGTTATCACTTTCATATACCAGTGGGAATTTTTCATTATAGAACTTGGCTTGTATATTCCAATGATGGGCTTCCTCAAAATGCCCTAGTTCTTCGTGAGCAAGCGAGTTGGATGCACACTCACTTAGTTCCTTTTGTTGAGCTTTCATATACTTATAGCTCTAGTGCATCCGTTGCATGGCAAAACCTACTCACTCACATTGATATCTATTAATGGGCATCTCCATAGCCCGTTGATATGCCTAGTTGATGTGAGACTATCTTCCCCCTTTTTGTCTTCTCCACAACCACCATTCTATTCCACCTATAGTGCTATGTCCATGGCTCACGCTCATGTATTGCGTGAAGATTGAAGAATTTTGAGAACACTAAAAGTATGAAACAATTGCTTGGCTTGTCATCGGGGTTGTGCGTGATTTAAATACTTTGTGTGGCGAAGATGGAGCATAGCCAGACTATATGATTTTGTAGGGATAACTTTCTTTGGCCATGTTATTTTGAAGAGACATAATTTCTTAGTTAGTATGCTTGAAGTATTATTATTTCTATGTCAATATTGAACTTTTGTCTTGAATCTTTCGGATCTGAATATTCATACCACAATTAAGAAGAATTACATTGAAATTATGCCAAGTAGCATTCCATATCAAAAATTCTATTTTTATCATTTACCTACTCGAGGACGAGCGGGAATTAAGCTTGGTGATGCTTGATACGTCTCCAACGTATCTATAATTTTCGATTGTTCCATGCTATATGATATCCTGTTTTGGACATTATTGGGATTTATTATACACTTTTATATCATTTTTGGGACTAACCTATTAACCGGAGGCCCAGCCCAGAATTGCTGTTTTTTTTCCTATTTTAGGGTTTCACAGAAAAAGAATATCAAACGGAGTCCAAACGGAATGAAACCTTCGGGAACGTGATTTTCGAAATGAACATGATCCAGAGGACTTGGACCCTATGTCAAGCAATCAACGAGGAAGGCACGAGGTAGGGGGCGCGCCTACCCCCCCCCCCCCCCAGGCACGCCCTCCACCCTCATGGGGCCCATGTTGCTCCACCGACGTACAGATACGGAGCCAAAACCCTAATTCCACCGCCGTAACTTTCTGTATCCACGAGATCCCATCTTGGGGCCTTTTCCGTAGCTCCGCTGGAGGGGGCATCGATCACGGAGGGCTTCTACATCAACACCATAGCCTCTCTGATGAAGTGTGAGTAGTTTACTTCAGACCTACGAGTCCATAGTTATTAGCTAGATGGATTCTTCTCTCTTTTTGGATCTCAATACAAAGTTCTCCCCCTCTCTTGTGGAGATCTATTTGATGTAATCTTCTTTTGCGGTGTGTTTGTTGAGATTGATAAATTGTGGGTTTATGATCAAGTTTATCTATGAACAATATTTGAATCTTCTCTGAATTCTTTTATGTATGATTGGTTATCTTTGCAAGTCTCTTCGAATTATCAGTTTGGTTTGGCCTACTAGATTGATCTTTCTTGCAATGGGAGAAGTGCTTAGCTTTGGGTTCAATCTTGCGGTGTCCTTTCCCAGTGACAGTAGGGGCAGCAAGGCACGTATTGTATTGTTGCCACCGAGGATAACAAGATGGGTTTTATATCATATTGCATGAGTTTATCCCTCTACATCATGTCATCTTGCTTAAAGTGTTACTTTGTTTTCTTGAACTTAATACTCTAGATGCATGCTGGATAGCGGTCGATTGTGGAGTAATAGTAGTAGATGCAGGCAGGAGTCGGTCTACTTGCCTCGGACGTGATGCCTATATACATGATCATACCTAGATATTCTCATAACTCTGCTCAATTTTGTCAATTGCTGAACAATAATTTGTTTACCCACCATAATACTTATGCTCTCGAGAGAAGCCTCTAGTGAAACCTATGGCCCCCGGGTCTATCTTCCATCATATTAATCTTCCAATACTTAGTTATTTACTTTGCCATTTATTTTACTTGCATCTTCTATTTCTCCTTATCATAAAAATACCAAAAATATTATCTTATCATATCTAGCAGATCTCACTCTCGTAGGTGACTGTGAAGGGATTGACAACCCCTTTATCGCGTTGGTTGCGAGGAGTTTATTTGTTTGTGTAGGTGCGAGGGACTCGTGCATGGCCTCCTACTGGATTGATACCTTGGTTCTCAAAAACTGAGGGGAATGCTTGCGCTGCTCTGCTGCATCACCCTTTCCTCTTCAAGGGAAAACCAACGCAGTGCTCAAGAGGTAGCAAGAAGGATTTCTGGCGCTATTGCCGGGGAGACTACGGACCACAAGGAGATGGCAGCCATTGCCACCGACTGGCTGGCCAGCCGACAGCTGGAGGACGACGACGTCCCAATGGAGAACATGGTAGTCGACAATCCTGCGCCAACCCCCTCCTCCGTGCCATCCTCGCCGGTGCATTGCACCATGACCATCGGCGAGGCCCTTGCCCAATACATGGACACGATGAGGCACAAGCGTCAAGAGCAGTTCCGGGAGGTGCATGCTGATGCCGCCTACAACCACCATATCCTCCAGGAGCACCTGCATGCGGAGGAGCAAATCACCGTGGAGCGGGCGGTGCAGGAGGCCCTGCTCGACTCGTACCGCTCCGCCCGTGAGAGCCGCCTCGAGCACTGGCGGTACCACATGCGGGTGGCGGAGGCTACAGCCGCCTACAAAGAGGGCGATGAAGCGGGCGAGGCACTATTTGGCGATACCAAGGACGAGGTAGAGGACAATGCCGACTCTGACGAGTCCCTGCTCTGCTGGCATCGACGAGGCCCTGCTCCGCTGAGGCCCCACAGTGCCAACAACGAGGCAGAGGATACAGCCGGCTCCACTAATGTCTCGCCCCGCCGGCAGCGAGACGAAGGATTACACCGGCTACCACGAGGCCCTGCCCCGCCGAGGCCCCGCCATGCCAACAACGAGGTAGAGCTCATTGCCGGCTCCGCCAAGGCCCCACCCCGTCGGCACCGAGGCGTAGGACCTTGCCGGCTTCGGCGAGGCCCTACTCCGCCGAGGCCCCGCCCTGCCAACCACGAGGCAGAGGACATCACCGGCTCAGCCGAGGCCCCACTCTGCCGGCAACGAGGGGGGATTTCCCCCGCTCCACCGAGGCACCGCCCCGCCGGCAATGAGACAGAGGACATCGCCGTCTCTGTCGAGGCCCCGCCCAGCTGCCAACGAGGCCGCGCCACACAGAAAATGAGGAAGAGTAGAACACGGTAGGTCGCTGCCGCTCGGGTCCAAGTAAGGCCACCGCTGCTACCGTCTGTTTGAAGGCAAGCTAGGAAGGTTGACCATTGACGGATGATTAGTTTCTTGGCAGCAACGTGGAGTCGAAGAGCTGCGCTGGAGAACAAGCTTCTGTTCGGCTCAGCCGAACACGGGTGGGTAGCTTCGGTTAATTAATTATACCTCCAGCACATGCCTTTTTAGTTCAAGAATGTATGAAATGTAATGAAATCCGGCATGTTTATATGAAGTCCCACCGTGTATGAATGAATTTATTTCAATTAGTTTGAATTCTTGTATCACTGGCATTGGATGAACATGCAAAATAATACGTACTAGCATTATTCCCAGGGTGATCACCTCATTTGCTTCTCCCTCCGGTCCTTTTTAGTCTACATATAAGTTTTGTCTGAAGTCAAAGTATCTCTACTTTGACCAATCTTATAGAAAGAAGTATGAACATTCACAATGTAAAATCAACTGACTTGAAAGAAAACTAATATGTGAAGTAAAAAGGAACAGAGGAAGTACAAAGAGTTTGAGCAGCTTTTTAGCGTTCCTATACATTGCAATCAAACACATAGGCCTGGCAATTCATAGGGTACATTCAAAACAATCGATGATTATGCATCTCAGCGATTCACATGTTAGAGCCAATATTTACATCACAATTAAAGAATAAAGAAAAATCGATCGATGATGCTGACAGTAAAGGGCGTCCCACTCGAAAATATCAAACGCATGTCTTCTTGCTAACATCAATGAGCAGAATTTGACAAGGTTGTCCCATTCCAAAATGTCAAATGCGTGTTGTTTTGCGTACATCAATGAGCAAACTTTGCAAGGTTTTCCCATTCCAAAATATCAAATGCCTATGATTGGGGAATGTGTAGGGTTTGCCATCAGTTTGGACATTGACATGGCACCTCGTGCTAAATAAAGCAGCTATTCTTTTTGTGCAATTCCACCAAAATCAACCAAATTTGCGTGTAGCTTGTATGATTTTGCCTTTATATGTTGCAACGCCTTGAACATATTGGCACCTCCTTTCTTGTGGTGGAAATGAATGATTCGATGTATTCATGAACATTTTGTGCAGTTCCCATTGAAATGAAGCTAAGAACCATTGTTTGCACAAATACAAAAAAAGTGATTAGTATAAAGCAAGTTGTACTATGAATTGACAGTTTAAAGAGGCAACCTACATGATCCATGCAGAGGACACGTTTAGAAAATGGAACTCACCGGAAGGAATCCTAACACAACATTGTATTGGCCATCACAACAACAAAGATGGAGATCCGTGAGTCCTTCTGAGCTGAAGTTAGTTTGTTCTTGTGGGCAATAATGTAACCATCTCAGCTGCTCCCTTCTTAGGAAGAGATACTTGGCTTTTATCATGTCATAATCGAAACTAGGCACTTCACGTACTCCATATTCTTCTTCAGAGGAGGATGATCCTGTTGTGCAAAGACAAGAGGACAACTAAATGTTAGCATCCCTGTTTGCTCGAAAAAAGGAAAGGAAATATTTAAAACAACACAGATGAAGCACTTCTCAAGGACAATACCACTTTCTCATGATAGTATCTAAATAGTAGCACAACACCAATAGAGATGACAAAGCTCAATCATATGGATGGAATCCGTGGGTGAGTATCAAACTTTGTCGGGAGGCTTATTGTGTAGAGCATACAGATGAAGCACTTCTCTGAAAACATCTATTGTTATCTACTGTGGTGGCCATGCTTACTATATACTCCTCGATTATTTTAATGTTTCTAACTTCTTCTTGTGCAATTCCACTAAAATATATTTTATCTTCAAAGAAGATCCCTGTTTGCACAAGTAGAGATAATTACATATTACATTAAGAGTGGCATCAAATCAGTGGTAAAACAATTGCTCGTTTCAGCCATAGCAATAAATTATGATGCAAAACTATATAATTACTTGTGTCATGACAGTTCCAATGCTTGATTACTACACAGGGAGTTGATTTTTATTTTTCTTCCGCTAGTTCTTCCCCTTCATCACTTGGCTCAATAACAGACAAGCTTCGCCTTCAATGTAATATTTGGCATGTTAATTACGGAGAAGAAGTATAGCACTAAACAACGACATTAATTTTCTGATGAAAGTGGAAAAATACAGGCCAACAGTTGTGAAATATGCTTATCTTATCTCAATGGGATATTACGGTGCACATATAGATTGGAAGTCTTGTCTCCATTTGTGCAGTTCACTAAAATCAAGCAACATTACCGTATAAGTAGCACATATGAAATCACACTGCACAATCATGTGAAAGAAGGCTAGTACTGACCCCTCATGATGCGGAATTCAAACAACTCACACGAAGAAGATCTGAACCAAATTTGCCAACACGGATAGGAAGTCAGATCTGCTCTTGTGTAGTTCCACTAAGATCAAGCAATCAAGCAACGTTGTCGGTGTGACATTTTGGTTGAACTGCACAAAACACTATTAAAAAAGTGTTTTGTGCAGTGCAATAAAAGGTCACAATAGCAACGAGGTGAAGTAGATAACGCTGTTTACACAAGGTGCAAAGGAAACAACTAGTGGTCAATAATGGTGGATGACACAGAAGCCACCAAAAAGAAGCATCTAACTTATCTAAATGGGAAAGAAAGCAAGACAGTAGCATTTCTCAAACGGTGGCATTGATTCATATTAACAAAGAGATTATATTAACAATAAAATTTGTTAAACATGTAATTTGCTTTTAACAGTGGCATTGCATCAATTTTCCAGCGACATTATTGAAGGGTGTTTGTTTCAGGGACTTTTTGATGTAGGGACTAAAAAAAGTCCCTTTCAGTCCCATCTAAACCAAATAGGAGGGACTTTTAGGGACTAAAAGTGGGCATTTGGTACTAAAGAAAGAGGACCCCAAGGGAGAGTCTTTTTGGGACTTTTTCCAACAGTTGCCCCTGTCCCACATCGCACCTTATCTCTATTAGTTCATTACTAGGGGTAACATGGTCTTTTAGCATGTCATTTAATAAACCCTAGTCCATGTTTAGTCCCTGAAACCAAGCAAGTAGGGACTAGGGACTTTTTAATTGGGACTAAAAAGGACCTAGGACTCTTAACCAAACAGGGCCTTAGATTAACAACAGCTAAAGAGTTGCACGGGACAATGGACGCACCAGCACCATGTGCATCTACCGATGTATAAAGGGGTGATGCACAGTCTGTTGCAGCAAAGAACAAACAACCAAGGAGAATATTTGTGTTGGTCCCCGTTTTGTTATCTTTAGACCCCTTTCCCTATGTGAGGGCAGCAAATCTAGTCCTGCTAAAACTCTACAGCCTTGTCCCCCAAAACAAAAAGATTAGTTCGTTACAGATGTGCGTACTGCATTTGCCATTGTTTTCCCTTTTCGACCAACGTAGGTGCTGGATAGCCAGCCTGTACTAGTACTTCCCCCTTCCTTTCCTCTTTGAACCACATCCTAGATTCATGCTATACAACTTTCCCCACAACTTTCCCTCCTTCCTTTCCTCTTTGAACCACGTCCTAGATTCATGCTATAGAACTTTCCCCACAACTTCCCCCCTTCCTTTACTCATTGAACCACGTCCTAGATTCATGCTATACAACTTTCCCCACTACTTCCCCCCTTCCTTTCCTCTTTGAACCATGTCTTAGATTCATGCTATACAACTTTCTCCACTACTTTCCTGTTTGATCCAACACCTAGATTCGAGTGCAGAAGCGGAAAAAGCCCACATGCAGCTAGAGCAACGCATGTGGAATAAGTAAAGTATACCTTAAGGTTCTTGGGGTATGGTTCGGTGGGCGACCGGAGGCCGTTCTTCCCACACTATGTACGGCGGCGAGGAAGAAGGGGTCGGAGGACCTCCCGCGCCGCTGCTAGGTGAAAGAGAACAGTTGCGCCGGTAGTGGATTCCCTCCCTCACCGACGGCGACAACATTAAGCCTCCTTCCCTTCCCGGCGGACGGATCCTGTCGGCTCTTTGACTAGCAGTGAGGGGAGAGAGAGAGAGAGAGAGGGAGAGAGAGAGAGAGGCCAACAAAGTCTTGTTTAGATCTGGAGAGGGTGAGAGAGTGTGAAGAGAGCAACTACAAGCGCTGAGGCTCCATCATGTATATATATAGTGGAGAGATAGTGTGAAGAGTGCAAACCCTAGAAAAGAACAAAATTATGCTCAAGTGCGGTTATCGAACCCGAGACCTCAAGTTTGATGAGCGAATAGGCTAACCAGCTACACCACCCTCACGTTATGTTTAACGAGAGGAAAATAACCTTTTATACATTACTGCATTCGTGTGACAAGCATGCCATGTTTTTTTGCGTGGGAGTCATTGGGATTTAAATCATAATCGTGTCATGTGGCTTTGGTGGTAAGGTATTTTAGGATTTAAAGCAGTGTTGGTAGTACAGAAATAATGTAGCCTTAGTCACCTTACCTCTCTCCTCATAGTACGTTGGGTCCCACCCGTGAGAGGGTGAAACAAACAAATTAATAAGAAAAATTAAAAGCGCCAGCGGTGTATCTTACCTCACACATCTCGCTACTGCTCGTGAACACTGTCTGATTGATCCCTTTGTTCGCTCACGTACTATTTTAAGTGAATCCTTATTATAACATGCACACAATACACATGCATGCACTCGCACACTAGCACACGACGGGAAGACACACACTAGTTAGCACACAGCACACACACACCGGTGACCGGCGACGAAGTTGAGGCCGCAGGGTCGTACTTTGGCAGCCGCACTACAATCATGCACACAAGGCGAGTAGAGCGACCTAGTGTGGGTGTCATCATAATCATCATTGATGGCCATGTCATCTCACACAGATGGACTTCGTATGCGTTGCGCCACAAGCAGCGAGAGATCGGACTTGGAGTAGTGGTAGAGCAACAGGTCGACGACCTCAGGTGGCAGGGTCAACAATGGGAACGGCGGACAACAGGCGAGGTACTACACGAACTTGTGGCAATAGAGGCCAGCGTGCGACTTGAGTCCGTGCTAGTGTGTGTGCATTCACTACAAGCTGTGCGCTGCGCGTTGCATGCGTGTGCCGCTACTAAAGGTAGAAAAATATATTTGTCACTAGTTAATCACAACTGGAGGTTGGTGTAGCTGGTTAGCCTGTTTGCCCCTGTAAAGCGTGAGGTCTAGGGTTCGAACCACGCCCCCATGCTTATTTTTATTTTCGTTCAACTTCTTTCTTCCACCCAATGACAGGTAGGACCATTACAAAAAAATGTAGTTCTGTGATGATGCGTGTTTGTCATAATAGGTCACGTATTCTGTCATGCATGTAAATCCATGACGATTTTATGACAGAATCAAGATAGTCATACCTGTGCTGTCGTAGAAGTGTTCCATGACATTACCAAAATTATCATCACGGAAGTGTTCACTTCCATGACGATAAATCGCGCATCATAGAAGTGTTTTCATCAAGGGTGACCGACACGTGGCATCCACCGTAACAGGTCGATGTTAAGCTATCGGGCCTAGTTTTGGATGCGATAACCCGTTAACAGCCCGGACCAATGTGGGTTTCCCACGTGTAAAATTCTCATTGGCCAGAGGAAACATGTGTTGGCTCACCGTTGGGACAGATGTCATCCACTCATTGGACAGGAGGTGCCTATGATACGTCGACACATGGCACGGCCCAACAGAGGCCCATTCCAGTGAAAAGGTCGACCTGTTTGACTTGGTCAAAAGGTAACGGGCCGGCCCACGAAAAGCCTGTTAATTGCCTGTTCATATATCGCCCATTTACGGCCCGCTAATTCCCGACCTGTTATAGTCTATCGGAATTAAGCCCAGTAGCTTCATCTGGGCCGTCCAATATGATTCCAGCCCGTTGTTACTTCTGACCCATGTATGGCCCATGATGTCTTCCGGCCCATATGACGCCCTTCGTAACTCTGGGCCCAATAAAGGACCGATATGAAACTGGCCCATAATGAATAGTGTATCGCTTTATACCCATTAACGGTCTATTATTTCATCGGCCGTTTCCAGCCCGTGTTAACTTTCGGCCTTCTAAGGGCCCGTTTTATTCTTGGGCTCATTTCTAGAATTCGGTTAGTTACGGTCCGTTACTGGCCTGTTCCGTTTGTGGGCCAAATTTAGCTCGTGGTTACATTGGGCCCATTTGTGGCCCGTTAACCCATTGGCTATTTTCATAGCATTGTCAAATACGGCCTATTAACCACCCGTTATGGTCAACGAATAGTACGACCCATGTTTGGCGAAATGATTATACGCCCCGTAGAAGGCCTATGGATCATAGGGCCCGTAGAAGACCAATGGACCCTACGGCCCATAGAAGGCCCATGGATCATAAGGCCCGTAGAAAGTCCATGGATCCTACGGCCCGTAGAAGGCCCATGGATCCTACAGCCCGTAGAAGGCCCATGGTTCCTACGGCCCGTAGAAGGCCCATGGATCCTATGGCCCGTAGAAGGCCCATGGATCCTACGGCCCGCAGGAGGCCCATGGTTACAACAGTCCATATGTTGCCATGATTATTGCGGCATAGTTACCAAAAATAGGTTATTGTGGCCAGTAGAAAAACGCGGAAAAAGAACTGTAGTGACTACAAGCAAACAACTAAACAAGACAATAAGGAAATAAATAAGCAAGCAACTAACGCTAGCCTATTACAACTATTACACATATTACATCCACTGGCATCAAAGTTCGCTACCATTGCAATTATAGGGAACAAAGCAGCATATTACATACACTGGCCGTCAAAATTGGCCACAAGTGCAAATAAACGCGACAGTAAAACTAGAGCATAACTGAAACAACTTCAGAAGAGCTCAAGAAACGTCATCCTGGGTATCGACCATGCTGGCAATAAGCTTAGCAAGTTTATTAGCTTTGTCCTGTTTGGTGCTAAAATCCTCCAATGCTTGCTCTTGCACCAGAAAGTATGCATCTGAGTGCTCCAGGGATTTCCATAGTCCATCTGCTTCTTGTCGCAGCACAGCTGATTGATGTCTTTCAGCTTGTAGTTGAGACTCAAGAAACCGAACTGATTCAGACAGTGAGTTTGAATAGCTTGTGCAAGCGGTAGTGGCTAGTAACTCGAACACTAAACCAAGACAGGACTTTGGGGTTGTCTCACTGTCTTCAAGATAGTCTTCTTAGCTGTTTTATCAGCTTTGTTGGAGACCAACAAGGATATCTCACTATCCTGAACCTTATCTGCATTACTTCCTTTACCATTTCTTAATAAGGCACTCTTCCGCAATATTCTATCAGCATTCTAAAAGAGGAAACAAGCAGGCACATAATAGGTTTAGCATGTACTAGTATATGAAACTCATTTCGGTGAACCAGTTCATTAGTAAGGTGGACAGTATTAAACTACCAAGTCTACTATTGCTAAGTACTAGTACATAATAAAAGCATCAAACAAGCATATATCTATGTCCTATGGTCACTGCATTGTCTTGCCAAATCAAAATAGAGACATGGTTCAAATCATATCAGTTCAAGACAAAGCAACAGTGAAAGAATACAAAGTGTGGGAAACTGCATGGCACAACAAGATTTCAGATGGGTACCATGGATCTACATGTACAACAACACTATTGGCTCTGTTGTGATGCTAGTAATGTGCATGATATGAGAAGTCAACTATATACACAATTGAAATTGAAATCAACAGAGCTATTGATCAGAGAAAACCTGTTAAGGAAACATGCGTGAACATACCTGCTGTGCCATTGGCGTTTCGATTGGATCCTTCAATTTAAAAATAAGTCTATATGAGTAAATACAGTGATACAAGAGCAAAGCAGTATGCGCGATAGCAATGGAATCTTAAATTTGAACAGTTGTTCTTCAGGTTTAAGTACTTGTTCTACATGAACAGAGTATAGTAAGACACAAGATACATTACTTAAAGAAATGAGCTCATAGACCTTACCACATTCTTGGTTCGAGGCCGGTACAAAACAACGCGTTCCTAGTCATCGTCCAATAAATGTGTCTCAGGAGAACGTAAGGGAATTTGATGAGTTTGTTTGCCAGTGAAGTACGTTTTCTTCAGGTAATTCCGATACTGCCACCAAGCATTCTTGAAGATAGCAGAGGTATTAACACAGGTTACCGCATCCTAAGTTTCCAAATCGGTCCTTCTCTATAGAGAAAAATGGGAAATTTGTTGTATTATAACCATCATGGAGGTAGAATGTATGGGACAAAGCAAAGTAATTGTCATGAATAACATTACTTACACATAACTCCCAAACAAACACCTGCAACTAGCATTTGCCTTCATCTTCAGTATAATATTTCCAAGATGGGAAGATACGCACATAGGATTTAACAACATCAAATGCGATAGATGCTAAACTACGACTGGCTGGTTGTGCTTCCTCTACAGGAATAGGCATACTAACTGTTGGAGTTGGGGTTCACCATGGTATTACTGGCCCTTTGGGTACTGGAGTTGCCTTACTAACTCCTGTTTGTTTGGGAGCTCTGTGGTGGACATGCTGCTGTGTCAACAGGAACTGGGTTACTATCTGCTGGGGTTGGGGTTAGATTGGGTGAAGCTAGTTCTCTGACCATCGCAGTAGGGGTACAATCTGCGTGAGTCTGGGTTATTTGTGGTAGGGCTGGTTCTCGTGCATGTACAACCGGGGTGCTATCCCCACCAAGAGGTAGCACTGTTTTATTTGAAGACTGTGTTTTTACTCTGCTAGATACTGGCATCACCCGCCCCAATTCAAATGGCTGATAAACAGGAAACATAGTTGAATGTAGCGACATTGTATGAGAGACAGATGCAATAGATAGTGTGGAAAAAAGAGGGCATGAAATAGTTAACATGTATATTGTTTAACTAAAACGGAAAGCATGACATAATTTCACATGTATGATGTCTATCTAAACTGGATAGCATAGCATAACATAATTCAAAGATATGATGAATAACTAAACAGGATCGCATGACATAATTCACATAGATGTTCTGCAAGTAATCATGATCGCATGATTTATTTCACATATGTGATTTATATGCTAAATAGAGGGCATTCAATATGATGTCTGAACTAAGAACATGGTGTTGAATATTGGGTATATGATGTCTAAACTATGCAATGCAAGACACCATATGCATGATATGAGCAGTATAACCGTGCCAAGTTGGAGCATACACCTCCGTGGGGGAATAGGACTGGTCATCTATCTCTGAATCCATCTCTGAGGAGCTATCGAGACCCAACAAGAGATCTGCTTCGACAGGTAGCACTGTCTGCTCTGAAGGCCTTGTTTTCACTCCAGATTTTTCCATCTCCCACCCAAATGGCCGATTCATGGGAAGAGTAGTTTAATGTACAAACATTGTCGACAAATGGAAATGTAATGAATAAAAGGATGGGCAAGATACCATTCAAATATATGATGCCAGGTGTCGGTGTCAAAACCGGCGGATCTCGGGTAGGGGGCCCTGAACTGTGCGTCAAGGCCGGATGGTAACAGGAGGCAGGGGACATGATGTTTTACCCAGGTTTGGGCCCTCTTGATGGAGGTAAAACCCTACGTTCTGCTTGATTAATATTGATGATATGGGTAGTACAAGAGTAGATCTACCACGAGATCTACTAATATTGATGATATGTCCGGCCGTCCAGGTTTGGGCCCTTTGGAAGGCGTCATTTAATAAAGAATGCAATAATAGTCGTAATGTCATGCATTATTTATTAAAAAATTGCGTTAAAGCAGAGTGATACAGATAGTGCGATAAGCAAAGAGTAGGACTATGTCCCTTCCAAGGGCAAGCTGAGGAATGATGTTAAATTGAATATTTCACTCATTACTGTAATCAACCTGGGAATTCCGTGGTATGACATAGCTGTCTGCCTTCTTGGTTGCTGCATCGTGTGTTCGGCAATAGTGCTGCCGGACAGTGTTTCTAGAGATTAAGGTCCTGAAAGAAAAAGAAAAATAACCAAATGGGAAGCCCCTAGTGCGGTTTAGGCCGCGTTTTGGGGCGTGCCGCAGTTGTGCCCCCCTCCCCACCTGTGCCCATGGTATTTTTAATGCATAATTATGTACGCGCTGCATGAATACCGCCGTTGGGGTGGGGGGGTGGCCCCCGTATTGCTACGTGAGCTCAGATCGCGCCAGGCGGTCTATTTTCCGATTGCCCCGAGCGCGCTTGAAGGTGTCCGGGCTTTGAAGTGCCAAACTAGTTGATTGCCTTGAGAGGCTGCTTTGCACTTCTGCTGCGAGGGCCAGGGTGTGCTCCTCTGTTCGGAGAGAGCGTTCTGTGTTTCCATTGACTGTAATAACTCCGCGACGTCCTGGCATCTTGAGCTTGAGGTATGCATAATGCGGTACCACATTGAATATAGAAAATGCGGTTCACCCAAGCAGCGCGTGATAACCACTACGGAACGGGACTATATCGAAGATTAACTCTTCGCTTCGGAAGTTATCCGGGGATCCGAAGACCACTTCCAGTGTAATTGAGCCTGTGCAATAGGCCTCTACACCTAGAATGATGCCCTTAAAGGTCGTTTTTGTGGGTTTGATCCTTGAGGGGTCTATGCCGATTTTGCGCACCGTGTCCTGATAAAGCAGGTTCAGGCCGTTGCCGCCGTCCATAAGGACTCGAGTGAGGTGAAATCCTTCGATGATTGGGTCTAGGACTAGTGCGGCGAATCCGCCATGATGGATACTAGTGGGGTGGTCCCTGCGATCGAAGGTGATCGGACAAGAGGACCAAGGGTTGAACTTTGGGGTGACTGGCTCCAACGCATATACGTCCCTGAGCGCACGCTTCCGCTCCCTCTTGGGATGTGGGTTGCGTATATCATGTTCACCGTCCGCACTTGCGGGGGAAACCTCTTCTGTCCTCCAGTGTGCGGCTGCCGAGGTTCCTCCTCTTCATCGCTATGCGGCCCCTTGTCCTTGTTTTCGGCAATTAACTTGCCGGCCTGCTTGAACACCCAACAATCCTTGTTGGTGTGATTGGCTGGCTTGTCTGGGGTGCCGTGTATTTGACACGAGCGATCGAGTATACGGTTCAAGCTGGACGGACCCAGAGTACTTTGTTAGAATGGCTTTTTCCGCTGACCGGGTTTAGAGCCTTTGAATCCGGCGTTGACTGCCGTATCCTCAGTATTTTCGCTGTTAATGCGGTGCTTATGCTTGTTGCGACGTGACCTGCTATTGTCGTCCTTGGTATCTGAAGTACCATGGTTCTTTGATATGTTATTACTGCGAGCCAGCCAGCTGTCTTCTCCCGCAAAAAGCGGGTCATGAGCGTCGTGAGAGCTGCCATAGATTTCGGCTTTTCCTGACCAAGGTGCTGGGCTAGCCACTCGTCTTGGATGTTGTGCTTGAAATCCGCTAAGGCCTCCGCATCTGAACAGTCGACGATTTGGTTTTTCTTTCTAAGGAACCGAGTCCAGAATTGCCTGGCCGACTCTTCTAGCTGCTGAATTATGTGACTCAAATCATCGGCGTCTGGTGGTCGCACATAAGTGCCCTGAAAGTTGTCGAGGAATGCGGCTTCCAGATCTTCCCAACAGCTAATGGAGTCCTCTGGCAAGCTGTTAAGCCAATGCCGCGCTGGTCCTTTGAGCTTTAGTGGGAGGTATTTGATGGCGTGTAAGTCATCGCCACGGGCCATGTGGATGTGGAGGAGGATGTCCTCAATCCATACTGCGGGATCTGTTGTGCCGTCGTATGATTCAATATTTACAGGTTTGAAACCTTCTGGGAATTGATGTTCCATTACTTCGTCTATGAAGCATAAGGGGTGTGCGGCGCCTCTGTATTGGGCTATATCGCGACGCAGCTCGAATGGGTCTTGCCCGCTATGTTCGGCCCGGCCGGATTTGCTTTTACTGTATCCGGCGTGACGTTTGTCGTCTCGCAGAGTGGTGCGCCCTCGTGATCGGTAGATCGATCTTGAATGCTTTGCCTTGTCCTCCAATATGTCTCGCAGGTCTGGCATATCTCCCCATGCCTTTTTATTTGAATGGCGTTGGGGTGGAGGCTGAGCTTTTGGCTGGAATGCCTCTCTATAGCGGCCACGAGGTGGCCGATCAGCCATATCATACACTTCTTCCTCCAGTCGGGGTAGTAACCCGCGCCTTGGGTAACTCTTGGAGGGGCGCTCGAGTTTATATTCCTCGGTCGCGAGGACTTCAGTCCATTTGTCAGCTAGCAGATCTTGATCAGCTTGAAGCTGCTGCTGCTTTTTCTTCAGGTTATTTGCCATGGCCATAAGCCGGCGCTTGAAGCGCTCTTGTTCGACGGGATCCTCTAGGACGACGAATTCATCGTCGCCGAGGCTTGCCTCGTCTTTGGAGGGGGGGGATGTAATTGTCATCCTCCTCCTCTCCGTCTGCCGCTCTCTCAGGAGAGCTGGCTCCTTCATTCTCCTGCTCTAAATCTTGCTAGAGGGGATTGTTGTTGTCTTCGGCACTATCCGGAGTGTTATTATCTCATGTGCCGGTATCACCACTTTTGCTTTGGCGGGACTTAGAGCGGCGCCGCTAACGTCGGCGCTTGGGTTGCTTCTTGGAGGGGTCATCCTCCGCTATCCCGTCGCCATTGCCTTCTTTGGGTGTATCCACCATGTATATGTCATATGATGAGGTGGCTTTCCAGTGCCCTATAGGTGCTGGTTCATGTTCGTCTCCTACATCATCGTCCATACCGTCGATGTCTCGGAGTCGAAGTCGAGCATGTCGGTTAAATCATCGACAGTGGCTACGAAGTGGGTGGTGGGTGGGCGTCGAATTTCTTCGTCGTCCGCATCCCAATCCTGTTGGCCATAATCCGGCCAGGGCTCTCCTGACAAAGAGAGAGACCTTAGTGAATTCAGAATGTCGCCGAAGGGCGAGTGCTGAAAGATATCCGCGACGGTGAATTCCATGACCGGCGCCCAATCGGATTCGATTGGCAGGGGCGCAGATGGTTCGGAGTCAGAAAAAGAGTCCGGCACCTTGGAGTCACGGGCTGCGCAGAGGATTATGCTGGTGTTTGGCTCAACCGCCATTGAGACTACAGCCCCTGAGGCGGTGTCTAACCACCCGTCCTTGATTGGCGCAGTTGGCTCCAAGCTAAGGGTCGGAGCTGATGCGGGCACGGCCTCTGGGGTACTTTTCGGCGCTAGAGCTAGGTCATACCCATCGCGACAGTGCGGCGCGCCTGGCTGTGGCTCGAACCCGTCGAAGATCAAGTCTCCGCGGATGTCGGCCGTGTAGTTCAAACTTCCAAATCTGACCTGATGGCCAGGGGCGTAGCTTTCAATCTGCTCCAGATGGCCAAGCAAATTAGCCCGCAGTGCAAAGCCGCCGAATGCAAAGATCTGTCCGGGGAGAAAAGTCTCACCCTGGACCGCATCGCTATCGATGATAGTAGGAGCCATCAAGCCTAACGACGACGACATAGAGGAACTCTCAATGAAAGCACCAATGTCAGTGTCAAAACCAACGGATCTCGGGTAGGGGGTCCCGAACTATGTGTCAAGGTCGGATGGTAACAGGAGGCAGGGGACACGATGTTTTACCCAGGTTCGGGCCCTCTTGATGGAGGTAAAACCCTATGTCCTGCTTGATTAACATTGATGATATGGGTAGTACAAGAGTAGATCTACCACGGGATCAGAGAGGCTTAACCCTAGAAGCTAGCCTATGGTCATGATTGTATGTTGTGATTGTTGTCCTACGGACTAAAACCCTTCGGTTTATATAGACACCAGAGAGGGTTAGGGTTACACAAGGTCGGTTACAAAGGAGGAGATATCCATATATGTATTGCCTAGCTTGCCTTCCACGCCAAGTAGAGCCCCATCCGGACACGAGACGAAGTCTCCAATCTTGTATCTTCATAGTCTAACAGTCCGGCCAATGGAGATAGTCCGGCTGTCCAGAGACCCCCCAATCCAGGACTCCCTCACCAGGTTAAACCGGATGGCATTGCACGTTTCACATATATTAAGGCTGGCTAAAAGACATGAGACTACATAATTCTCATATATGATATAGAAACTAAACAGGTGGCATTATAGAACATGTCTAAACTAAGCAGATGACATATATGATGTCAAAAGTATGAACTACAAGGCAACATATGCATGATATGACTAACATCATCATGCCAAGGTAGAGCAAACACCTTGGGGGTAAATAGGAGTGGTTAGCTGCGTCTGAATCCACCTCAGAACAGATATCTTCCTCTGGATTACAATGTGGAGAGGGGGGGTTTGCCATTGAAACCACCATGGAGTGATGTCTGCATGACATTGTATTACCGCGCAAAACTCTTCTCTTTTTTCTACATGTTCAACATGACTATGTACAATATCTGACATGCATACGAAAAAAATATGGTGAGATTATGTAAGGAGAGCATGCAGAAATCTAGAGTGATGGTAACAACTAGTGGATGGATCCAAAAATAAAGATAGCAGGCTGATGATTGCTTTAATTTAATAAAAAGACAGATCATGATTACTTTACTATTTGTTTTGCACCCAAGATGAACAACATAGGCATACCCTAGGTGAACCAGATATTAGACAGAGATACTATTCATTGCTGCCTCAATATGTGCCCCACAACTAATTTAGAACTCAAGTTTGAACATTAATTTGGACCTGACTTGGAGTCTAAAAGGTGAACAAGACGATAAAGTAGCAGGTAATTTTAAGGAATGCATAACATAAGCAGAAACAAAAGAGTCTGACCTCTTTTTGTGGACCCGTGTACTCCTCAGGTTCATCTGCTGAGTCGATGATGGTGATGTCGTTGTGGTGGGTGCCGGCGGTAGGGAAGGAGATCTGAGGCGGCGAAAGACGGTCAGGAGTCGTGATGTCCGGTTTGGTGGATGCTTCTGTTGATGGAGCAGCTCAGTTGAGGTGGACAACGTCACGGCAGGAGCAGGACAAACCACACAAAGTTTCCTTCGACACCTACATGTAACTGAATTAATTCTGTAAGGGCTCATTTGGCTTGCATAATTCTAAAAAAACATGGATAGGAAAAACACCGGAATAGGATAGGAATGCACATGGTAAACAGAGCATTTCTAAACACAGGATTTCTGTCAACTTGGGTGTTTGGTTCACAGGAATTGGAAGAGCAGAGGAATGCAAAGAAACATGGCCAAAATAAAGTGAAACTGTCGGATCGTGGGTTCCGGCAAACCCTTGAGGTTCGAACACTAGCGTGCGCACGAATATCTCTCTCTTCCTCCCTCACTCTCGCGACGATCTTTAGGCCTAGCTCGCCGAGCCCAAGGAACAAGAGACACGAGGGTTTATACAGGTTCGGGCCACCATTGTGGTGTAATACCCTACTCCAGTGTAGTGTGGTGGATTGCCTTGTAGGCTGAGGATGAACTAGTACAAGGGATGAAATAGCCTCCTGAGGAGAGGTGTTCTTGAGCTCGGTGAGCTTGTGTGTGTGAGGATGGTCTCAATGATTCGTCCCTTACTAAGGTGGTGGCTAGTCCTATTTATAGAGGCCATGGTCCTCTTCCCAAATGTTTAGGCGGGAACGGATCCCACAACGGCCAATTTCGAAGGGAGAGAACTAGTACAAGTTATCCTGAAAAAAGGTGGTCTTCACCTGCCAAAGGCTCTGGTGGTGACGCCGCCGTGCGCTCCGTGGTGACCTCCGTCCTGCCGTCCTGCTGGTCTTGGTCTTGTTGCATAGATATGGAAACCTTTGTCTGATGCCTTGGAACTGCTGACCTGCACTTGCCCCTTTAGCACCAACGAGAAAACAAGTACTCTGCGCCCGCTGGCGCCCGCCTAGCCTTGGTCGTCATGGCTCATGTCACGTGAACCTCGTGAGGTGCCCCTTGCATAGATATCTTCGCTCCTCGGGAGCCAGCCTAGGGAGGCTGCCCCTGAGGAGGTCTTGTGTCATCTGCCTCGCAAGGCTTGGCCCCTCACGAGGGTCTTGAGTGGTTGCTGGTGAAGATGGGTCATACTAGGCCACTGGATGAGCCATGCCCTGGGTCGCAGGCAGGCAAGTCTGGGTACCCCTGTTCCTAGGACACCGACAGTAGCCCCCGGGCCTAAGGTGCACTCGGACTTGGCTTCGAGGTGAAGCGAAAGGGAAAGTGCGGAGCATCGCAGGCCCCAATAGCCTGCGGCCTTGATTGACGTGTGGCGACTGACGGGACATGGTCGCCTCCACTTCCCCACGCAGCCTCGATTTGCGCCTGGCTAGGCAACCACTGTCGTCTACATAGCTATGCCTCCTTTACAGGCAGCACGCTTTGTAGCTTCCTCATCTTCCGGAAGGCAGCGGATTTCTTCCCCCAGTCTAATCTGACACCAACTCCCCCCGCCGCCATGGCACCAAGCTAGAATAATAAGGGGAAGAAGGAGTCACGTATCTCGGCCCCCGTGATGCCGGTCTTCAAGCCCGCCATCGAGCTGTCGGTGGTGCTCAACCAGGCGATGGACAAGGTGCGCCCGGCGCTTGCCGCCGATTTCAATGAGTGGGGGCGACGATGGCTTGGCCTGCTTCTCACGCCAAAATTGACAGGAAGGCCACTGAGGTCCCCATCCATCTTCACGCCCTCTGGGCAGGCCTGATTCCTCCCTTCTCTGATTTCTTCAACACGGTGCTCTCGCAATACCAGATTAATGCGCTGCATCTCGATCCCCAATCCATCATCCTCCTTGCTGTCTTTGCCTTCGTCTGCGAAGCCATGGTGGGAATTGCCCCTTCTGTGGCCTTGCTTCTCCACTTCTCGCCAAGGTTGGAAAAAGCGGTAGGCGTAAGCGAGGCGGTTGGCCTTCGCCTAGTGCCTAGGTGGCGCCTAAGCGCCCTAGGCGCGGCCTAGGCGGTAATATAGTTTTTACTCGTAGTATATTTGTGATTATTATATGGGTGTTGATATTAGTTTAGGGCATATAAATAAGTTAATTACTATCTACGTCCATTGGAGTCTAACCCATTTGGCATATGAGTATATTATGTTGCATGATTTCTTGCTTGGGTAGACAATTCCTTACTTGCCCTGCCTAGACCTCCATTTATGCCCTAGGCGAGGCGTTTGGCCATTGCCTAGCACCTAGGCGTGCCTAAGCGCCTCCTAGGCACTGCCTTTTCCAACAAAGCTTCTTGCTGCACCTGACAGATGCTCTCCAGCGCTCAGGGTGTGTATCCCTTCAGGCTGTCGCAGCGACAGCCGGCTCGGGGATCGACTTCGAGCTCTAGCCGGTCATCGGAGGCTTCACGAAGCAGTGGGTGTTTGTGGACGTTGGTGTGCGTGGCCCCCTGCTGCTGGTCCGACGGATTCCAGCTGCTCCGAGCTCCGGTTGGGGGCACCCGAAGCTCGCCGATCGGCGGCTCGCCCATGTCTGGCACCGACTGGCCAGGCTAAGGAACCTCGGAGTGACGACGCCTATGGTGGTGAAGGAGTTCGTCCGGCATCACTTCACTCTGGTTCAACGCCACTCCCGGCAAATGTGGACCTTCTTCGGCTACAGGGACCGCATGAGGCTTCAGGCTCCGGCTCTTCCTCCTGAGGCGTGGCGCACGGTGCTCGAGTTCCTGACGGGCGACCCGATGCCAGCCAACCTGCTGGCGGAGGGTGGTCTTTTGTACTGCTGCTCGAACAAGGTGGAGTTCGTGAAGCAGGTGCCCCTCTTTGACGAATGGGGATTGTGCCCAGTTGGCCTTGATGGGCCTCGCGAGAGCCCCGTCTTTGTGGCCCCCCTGCCTGCCGCAAACATGATGCCCGCCCTAGAAGCGAGCACAGGGGGCGGTCGCCGTCGAACGATGGCGGTGCTGCTGCTGAGGAACCGGCGCCACTCGGGGCTCCTGAGGTGCCGTCCCCCGGCACCCGGGAGAGACGCCCTAAGGAAGCGGCTGGGGGACAACACAGTCCGACAATCCTGAGGCTGGAGCCCCTGAGGCCCCGGTGAATCGCCACGAGGCGGGTACCAAGGTCTCCGCATGGTCTAGCACCCCTGAGGTCGCCTCCTCGGGAGTCACACCTCCGCGCCCAGCCTTGGTTACCGTGCCAAGGGCTTCAGCCAGCTCCAACCGAACTTCGAAGCGCTCCACAAGAGGAAGGGGTCTCCAAGCTGCAGTGGTGATGCCTTCCGGCAATTGAAGCAGAGAAAGTACATTGCTATTGAGGAGTGAGTACCTTATCTTTGCAATTTCTTGAGCGCTGCTTCTCCTCCTGATCATAGTTCTTCAGGACCCCTTCCACCAGGGCGACGAAGTCTCCTGAGAAGCAATCCTCGCCTACTTCGGGCTCTCTGCTGACCCTGAGTGCCTCAAACCGACCCGCCACGTGTGGTGCAAGGCCTGCTGGGAAGGCGGACGTGCTAGCCTGGTGTCTTGACCCTGCGCTCTTGTCGTCCCTCCTTCGCAGTTCGGCATGGGGTGCGGGGAGTGTGCCGAGGGCCCGACCAATGGTGCTTGCCTGCAGCTGGGCGACCTCGGCCCTGCCCTGGCCTCACCTCTGAGCTACAAGGCCCCGCCCCACCAGCCCCCTGCCAGGAGCGAGCGAGCCGCTTCGAACTTCTCCAACACATCTTGGTGCGGAGGACGGACTCGGTCGCGCATTCGAGCTTGCACGCGAGCACGAAGCAGTCCGCCATGAGCTCTTCCGGGAGGCGATGGGCGCGCTGAGCCGGCTTGGAGAAGAGCTTGTGGATGTTGACGTCTGCCTTGAAACCGAAGGCCTTCGGCTGGCAGACGAATGGCATCAGCTGAAGGTGGCCATCGACCTTGGGCGTCTCCAACACGAACGTGCCAATGCGAAGGCCAAGGCGTCCCTTGCTACCTCGCGCGAGGCTAGTGCCCGGGCCCTGGAGGAGGCCAGGGAAGCTGACCGTCGCCGTGACGTCGCAGAGAAACACGAAGGGGGGCTCCGGGCTCTGAACGCCTCCCTGGAGCGGCAGGTCGAGGTGCGCAGGGCTGCCTTGGCGTTGACCACGTCCAAGGCCAGCGTGCCCTGCTAGGCCATCTCCTCCACAGATCTGGGACAAGCCCATGGTGAGAATCCCCCCTTCGGACCTCTGTGCGGTTGGGCCAGCCAGTTTCGTCCCATGTCATATTTTTTTCCGTTCTGCGATTTGTCTATTTATCCCAGAGTTTGCAGTTTTACAGGAAAGCCCTTGTTGATCATGCATTTAATATCTCACAAACCGTGCATCAGATTAAAATAAATTATATATGAAACTTGCTTAGAATCTCATCTAGTTTAATAATATGCAACTTTCATCCATGTTAAAAATGTTTAAACTACTGGTTGTGTAATTTTGCTCCTATGCCATGCTAAAATGATTTAATTCATAACTATTTAACCGTAGCTCCAAATTTAATAATCTTTATATGTAAATGGGGTAGAAAAATGCCTAGTTTAACATGGTGGCCTTACTTTGCATGTTTAACAACTCTAAAATATGGTTTAGGGCAGAACAGTACCAAACCTTAAAATATGCATATGGGGCTTTACCGGAATTGTTGTTCGTTGTTTCCGACCTCATTTAAACTTGCCTAGATAGGTAGTTTTGTTGTGCTTCACCCCTTGCCATGTTAATAAACATTTAATATTGTTGGGTACATAAACGAGAGAGAACTAAATAAGTCATGTGGTGTTTTCTTCAAAATGCAACTCCGTTGCATGTTGAGCTCCACTAAATTTGTAGGATTGTTTGTGCATTTTGCCATGCCTCTTTAAACCGGACATGCATCATACTTGTTTGCGCATCGTGCCATGATTATGTGATGGTTGTTTACCATGATTGTTTGCTTCTTTCTGGTGTTGCTTCTTCGGGTTGGTTCCGATAACGTCGCGTTTGTGAGGACCCGTTCGTCTACGTCTGTTTGTCTTCTTCATGGACTCGTTCTTCTTCCTTGCGGGATCTCAGGCAAGATGATCATACCCTCGAAATCACTTCTATCTTTGCTTGCTAGTTTCTCGCTCTTTTGCTATGCCTATGCTGCGATACCTACCACTTGCTTATCGTGCCTCCTATATTGTTGAACCAAGCCCCTAACCTACCTTGTCCTAGCAAACCGTTGTTTGGCTATGTTACCGCTTTGCTCAGCCCCTCTTATAGCGTTGTTAGTTGCAGGTGAAGATTGAAGTTTGTTCCTTGTTGGAACATGGAGATGTTGTTCCTTGTTGGAACATGTTACTTGTTGGGATATCACAATATATCTTATTTAATTAATGCATCTATATACTTGGTAAAGGGTGGAAGGCTCGGCCTTATGCCTGGTGTTTTGTTCCACTCTTGCCGCCCTAGTTTCCGTCATATCGGTGTTATGTTCCCGGATTTTGCATTCCTTACGCGGTTGGGTAATAATGGGAACCCCTTGACAGTTTGTCTTGAATAAAACTCCTCCAGCAATGCCCAACCTTGGTTCTACCATTTGCACTAACATCCTACCACCTTCCCTTGGGTTCTGCAGACTCAAGGGTCATCTTTATTCTAACCCCCCCCCCCCGGGCCAGTGCTCCTCTGAGTGTTGGTCCGATCGAGTAGACTGCGGGGCCACCTCAGGGCAACTTGAGGTTTGGTTTTACTCGTAGGATGTCTCATCTGAGTGTGCCCTGAGAACGAGATATGTGCAGCTCCTATCGAGATTTGTCAGCACATTCGGGCGATGTTGCTGGATTTGTTTTAACCTGTCGAAATGTCTTGAAGAACCGGGATACCGAGTCTGATCGGAATGTCTCGGGGGGAGGTCTATTCCTTCGTTGACCGTGAGAGCTTGTCATGGGCTAAGTTGGGACACCCCTGCAGGGATTTGAACTTTCGAAAGCCGTGCCCGCGGTTATGGGCAGATGGGAATTTGTTAATGTCCGGTTGTAGAAAACCTGAAGTTGACCTAAATTAAAATACATCAACCGCGTATTTAACCGTGATGGTCTCTTTCTAGCGGAGTCCGGGAAGTGAACACGGTGTTGGAGTTATGCTTGACGTGGGTTGTTCTAGGATCACTTATTGATCATACTTTTATTGACCGTGCTTTGCCTTCTCTCCTCGCTCCCATTTGCGTATGTTAGCCACCATATATGCTAGTCGCTTGCTGCAGCTCCACCTCATACCTTTTACCTTACCCATAAGCTTAAATAGTCTTGATCGCGAGGGTGCGAGATTCTTGAGTCCCCGTGGCTCACAGATACTTCCAAAACCAGCTTGCAGGTGTCGTTGAACCGTGCAGATGACGCAGCCAAGCTCAGGAGGAGCTCGATGAAGATCTTGTCCTTTGTGTTGTTTCGTTCCAGTTGTCCAGTAGTGGAGCCCAGTTGGTGTCGATCAGGGGACCTTGTCGCATTTGGGGTTCTTCTTTTATTTTGGTTCCGTAGTCGGACCTTGATTGTATTTGGGTGATGTAATGCTTTATTCATGTAATTGTGTGAAGTGGCGATTGTAAGCCAACTATGTATCTTTTCCCATATGTATTACATGGGTTGTGTGAAGATTACCTCACTTGCGACATTGCTTTCAATGCGGTTATGCCTCTAAGTCATGCTTCGACACGTGGGAGATATAGCCGCATCGAGGGCGTTACAAGTTGGTATTAGAGCCTTCCCCAACCTTAGGAGCCCCCATTGCTTGATTGTTTTTAGCAGCCGTTGTTGAGTCTAGAAAAATGTTTTGAGTCATTTAGGAATTATATATCGGAGAGTTTAGGAATTCTTTTTACTTCTCAGTCTCCTCATTGCTCTGGTAAGGCATCCTGACGTAGAGTTTTGACTCTTCTCTTCTCAAATTTCACTAAAAAAAATTTAGGATCACGCGGGTATCTTGGAATCGTTCCGATGGTTTTGTGACGAGAACATTGTCTTGGTGCCTCCTGTCAGGGGTTTTGTGGCATTGTCCCGGGGAGTTGAGCTCCGAGGTGTTGTCGTCACAATTTTATCATTGCAGTTCTGGAATACCTGAGTTTAGTACGCCGACATCGAAAATCTCTTTTATGCAGTTCGTTGGTGAGATAACCTCGACACCACCCAGTACTGGGGCGGGAGTTCGGGAGTATCGCCATAACTTGTATAACGGATGCTTTTCGAAGGTTGAGGTAGACGATTTCTGAAGGTTTCTTGGTTATGTGTTGAAGGATGGATACAGCTGGATGTAGGATTTGCTAGTTTGGGTGAGATATTATGCTTCCCCTGTATCCCCAACACCTGATTGCATAACCGGAAAGGTTCGGGAGTTTCATAGGTGGGAATTCAAGTAGCTCTTAGGATATCTTTCCAACAGATGTATGATATGAAATTGGGGTTCGACGTCTAGTGGTCCGCGTATTCACGGTTGGTTTTACAGTGGTCTCGTGTCTTAAAGAGTCCTTGGCTATGCCGACTCGGGGACGCTTCGTATGTCATGTGCACTGCCTTGTACATGATGGTGATGTACGATCGAGCCCGTGTAGGCCCCACCATGAAAACTACGGACAAAATATCTATCATATATTTGTTCCGGCTTATTCTCCAAGCCAATCCTTTGTTTTGTTTCAGTTGTGGTATTCGAGTTGCTTCGATGTCAAATGTTGATTCCATACCTTTCCGAACCGGTGTTCTCATACTCCTATGCAAATACTAATCCTTTTGGATCATCGAGATTGTCATGTCAATCCTTTTCACCAGTGTGTTTCTCTTCAAGTGGATCCGATAACTTCAACATTCGCAAGATCAATTATCAGTTCTTTTCAATGTTGTTTGTTTCATCCATCTCCAAGTTGCCTTTGATTTTCCCGCCCTCCCTCCCTTGTTTTCTTCAAGGACTCAGATTTCTTAATCGAGTATCCATCTTATTGATGTGAAGCCTCTCCATTCTTTTCCTTCAATATTCTTATCCGGTGATTCTCATGAAGAGTCTAACGGAGATTCTAGTTCAATATTCTCCAGTCTTTTCTTCTCCGGTGGTTTCAATTCAAGCTTTTGGTGTTGATCATATCTTTTCCTCGTTACAATGCTTACTTATGCCGGTGCACCTCTTAATCTTCCCCGCTTGCCATTCAATTGTTACGGAGTGCTCAAGATATCTCGAAGATTCGTGTTTTCACTCTGCATCCATTCAAGATCTTTCGAGATTGTTATCTCATTCAAGTCATTTAATTCTACCGGTGCAATCTCTCTCTTTAAAATCATTTCAACGGTGTTTCTTTTGAGTGGGCCCTAACCCACAGGTCTTTTCCCAGGATCTTACCTGACTCTTCTTATTTTCCCAGAGCGATTCTCAAATTCTTTTCAAAGTTTGACGTAAGAATGATTTATCTTCAGTCTTATGTATTTCTCCAAGATCTTTCAAATTCATCTCATCGTTGGCTAAATCTCTTCGTTTTTTATTCTTCCGGAGTGCCTCTTCAGTTATTGGTGGTGTTTCTCGTCGTCATTCTCAGATTTTGAAGACCGAAGAAGAGTTTTACCTCCATTTTTTTATCCGTTCTCTCAGAGATTCGTCATTCTAGTGTGATGCCTTCCTCTCATATTTGTTTTTGGATTGTGAGAATTCTTTTCACCTATCCGGAGTAGTTCAAGAGTCTTCTCAGTTTGTTATCCGAAGTCCATCAACTCAGGATTATTCATTCTCAGCTGTTAGTTATCATTCTCCAGTCTTACCGGTGTATCATTCAAGCATACTCTAATCAGCTCGTGATATATTCGGTCTCATGTATCTAAATCCCCTCAAGTATCTTCATTCGTTCTTCATATTCTTCCCGGTGAATTGTGCCTTTGCTTTGTTCATTTCACAATTCTTACCGGTGATTCATCCTTTTACTTCATTCGTTGTTCAATTCTTACGGTGGTTCTGCTAGGATTCTCTTCCGATGTTATCATATCAATTCATTCGTCGTTCCAATCATTCCGATGGTTCGTTGAAGACCTTCCCAAGTTTTGATACATCTCTTTTAATCCTTTCTACGAGAATAAGTAGTATGCCAAATCCATTGATTGTCATCAATTTAATTGGTGAAGGATAAGCATAATGTAATTCTCATTCTTATTTCATCGAGTAAATTTAATTCCTTTTTTCCGGAGTGGTTCATCATATCATATTCTCAGTTCGAGATGCTTTATCTTTTCTTTCCCGGAGTTCCAAGCTCTAATTATCACGTAGATCCATCTAAATCATTGCAATGATTCACCTTGTGTTTTCAATTCCTCTTTCTTTTATTCTTTTGTTACCGGAGTTCTTCATGAAGATTCTACATGATGGTTGATCAAGGATTTAATTCTCTCTCGAAGTGCTCATCAACATTCTTTTTCTAAGGAGCTCAAGTATCCTTCTTCTTGCAATCCGGAGTGCAAATTCTTTCTACCAAATTATCGGAGGTGGTGCTATGTCATTCTTGATAATTTGAGTTCATGTTTCATGATTCACATGTTGTCAAGGATAAGATATTTTAAATCCATCAATCTCGTCATTGGAGTCATCTGGGGTTATATTTCACCTAAAGCGTTCCCTAAGGATTGTTGCTATTTATGGTGAGAATATATGATCCTAGTGCTTCATATATCCTCCCGGTGAAATAAGTTCTCGTCTCTTTCTTCTTATCAATCCAATTCTTTTTCCCGTGAGTGGCAGGTTGTCACCTCATAATTTGAGATGTATTCCATAAGACCATATCAAGCTTATTCTTTTCGTTGTTGGTTTTCCAACAACTCCGTTCTAGCATTTGTTGTAAGCGTGCTCTCGTTTTCCCTTCGTTCATTCCATTCTTACTTTTGTTCCGGAGGCATTGTGTTACTGCTCTCTTCAAACCTTCTTCTTGTCCTTATCAGGCTTATCCTTTTAACCGGAGTGTTGTACCCTTTTGCTCAAGTTCTTTTCGCCTTATCAAGCCTTGCATCTCTTTTCAACCGGAGTGATGTCCGAATTTGTAATTCCTTGTTTTCCTCTTCCCTACCGGAGTGCTTTCAACTTCATTTATCTCTGTTGTATTCTTTTCTCGATATGGCTTAAACTTTTCAAGGTTCTTTGGTTTCACTCTTTTGTTAAGAAGCAACTTAGTTTTACCTCTTCTCTTTCTCTTCCGTTTTTCCCTCCGGTGCCATTCTACATCTCAGGACGAGATCCTCTCGTAGTGGTGGAGTGTTGTGACGCCCCGAGACCGTTGTGCCAGGTGTCTTCGAGTTATTCGCTGCTATTGCCAGGTCATTTGCTTGCGTGTTGCATCTTATCATGTCATCATGTGCATTGCATCATCATGTTTTCAAAACTTGCATCCGTCCTGGCCTCCGAGTTCTCTCCGTTGTTCGTTCAGAGCCCAACCACACTTGCACGCGGCCGCGACATGTCCGAAATATTATTTTATAAGTGGCCGGAAAATGTTCTAGGAATGGGATGAAAGGTGGCATGCGGTGTTTTTATGTTGTAGGTAGGCCGCCTGCCAAGTTTCATCGCGTTTGGAGTCCGTTTGATAGCCCAACCGTTAACTATAGCGGCAGTATAGCCGGTCTAACGTCGGACGTTTTCGGTCTCCGAAAACGGTTGCCGGGCCTCCCTCTCTTCTCTTCTCTCAGCTCGAGAACGTCTCCAAAGTCCACTACCTACCGCCAGGCCCAACCTAACCTCTCTCGTCTGCCCGTGTCCCGGTCGCCCGCCTCCGCTTCCTCTGCAATGAGCAGAGGCACGTTCGTCAGGCGCCCGCTTCCCCTGTTCCTGATCGCTCGCGTGAGACGAGCGCCTCGACCGCCCCGTTGACCGCATCGCTCCCTGTTTCGCTAGCACGGGCCGGCCTCGCCTGCCTAGATCCGCCCCTTGGGCCACTTTCCTCGCGTGCGTGTGGGCCGACCACGTCCAAGGCCAGCGTGCCCTGCTAGGCCACCTCCTCCACAGATCTGGGCCAAGCCCATGGTGAGAACCCCCCCTTCAGACCTCTGTGCGGTTGGGCGAGCCAGTTTCGGCCCATGTCACGTTTTTTCCGTTCTGCAATTTGTCTATTTATCCCAGAGTTTGCAGTTTTACAGGAAAGCCCTTGTTGATCATGCATTTAATATCTCACAAACCGTGCATCAGATTAAAATAAATTATATATGAAACTTGCTTAGAATCTCGTCTAGTTTAATAATATGCAACTTTCATCCATGTTAAAAATGTTTAAACTACTGGTTGTGTAATTTTGCTCCTATGCCATGCTAAAATGATTTAATTCATAACTATTTAACCGTAGCTCCAAATTTAATAATGTTTATATGTAAATGGGGTAGAAAAATGCCTAGTTTAACATGGTGGCCTTACTTTGTATGTTTAACAACTCTAAAATATGGTTTAGGGCAGAACAGTACCAAACCTTAAAATATGCATATGGGGCTTTACCGGAATTGTTGTTCGTTGTTTCCGGCCTCATTTAAACTTGCCTAGATAGGTAGTTTTGTTGTGCTTCACCCCTTGCCATGTTAATCAACATTTAATATTGTTGGGTACATAAACGAGAGAGAACTAAATAAGTCATGTGGTGTTTTCTTCAAAATGCAACTCCGTTGCACGTTGAGCTCCACTTAATTTGTAGGATTGTTTGTGCATTTTGCCATGCCTCTTCAAACCGGACATGCATCATACTTGTTTGCGCATCGTGCCATGATTATGTGATGGTTGTTTACCATGATTGTTTGCTTCTTTCCGGTGTTGCTTCTTCGGGTTGGTTCCGATAACGTCGCGTTTGTGAGGACCCGTTCGTCTACATCCGTTTGTCTTCTTCATGGACTCGTTCTTCTTCCTTGCGGGATCTCAGGCAAGATGATCATACCCTCGAAATCACTTCTATCTTTGCTTGCTAGTTGCTCGCTCTTTTGCTATGCCTATGCTGCGATACCTACCACTTGCTTATCGTGCCTCCTATATTGTTGAACCAAGCCCCTAACCTACCTTGTCCTGGCAAACCATTGTTTGGCTATGTTACCGCTTTGCTCAGCCCCTCTTATAGCGTTGTTAGTTGCAGGTGAAGATTGAAGTTTGTTCCTTGTTGGAACATGGAGATGTTGTTCCTTGTTGGAACATGTTACTTGTTGGGATATCACAATATATCTTATTTAATTAATGCATCTATATACTTGGTAAAGGGTGGAAGGCTCGGCCTTATGCCTGGTGTTTTGTTCCACTCTTGCCGCCCTAGTTTCCGTCATATCGGTGTTATGTTCCCGGATTTTGCATTCCTTACGCGGTTGGGTAATAATGGGAACCCCTTGACAGTTCGTCTTGAATAAAACTCCTCCAGCAATGCCCAACCTTGGTTTTACCATTTGCACTAACAACCTACCACCATCCCTTGGGTTCTGCAGACTCAAGGGTCATCTTTATTCTAACCCCCCCCCCCCCCCGGGGGCCAGTGCTCCTCTGAGTGTTGGTCCGACCGAGTAGACTGCGGGGCCACCTCAGGGCAACTTGAGGTTTGGTTTTACTCGTAGGATGTCTCATCTGAGTGTGCCCTGAGAACGAGATATGTGCAGCTCCTATCGGGATTTGTCAGCACATTCGGGCGGTGTTGCTGGATTTGTTTTAACCTGTCAAAATGTCTTGAAGAACCGGGATACTGAGTCTGATCGGAGTGTCTCGGGAGGAGGTCTATTCCTTCGTTGACCGTGAGAGCTTGTCATGGGCTAAGTTGGGACACCCCTGCAGGGATTTGAACTTTCGAAAGTCGTGCTTGCGGTTATGGGCAGATGGGAATTTGTTAATGTCCGGTTGTAGAAAACCTGAAGTTGACCTAAATTAAAATACATCAACCGTGTGTGTAACCGTGATGGTCTCTTTCCGGCGGAGTTCGGGAAGTGAACACGGTGTTGGAGTTATGCTTGACGTAGGTATTTCTAGGATCACTTATTGATCATACTTTTATCGATCGTGCTTTGCCTTCTCTCCTCGCTCTCATTTGCGTATGTTAGCCACCATATATGCTAGTCGCTTGCTGCAGCTCCACCTCATACCTTTTACCTTACCCATAAGCTTAAATAGTCTTGATCGCGAGGGTACGAGATTGCTGAGTCCCCGTGGCTCACAGATACTTCCAAAACCAGCTTGCAGGTGTCGTTGAACCATGCAGATGACGCAACCAAGCTCAGGAGGAGCTCGACGAAGATCTTGTCCTTTGTGTTGTTTCGTTCCAGTTGTTCAGTAGTGGAGCCCAGTTGGGGTCGATCAGGGGACCTTGTCGCATTTGGGGTTTTTCTTTTATTTTGGTTCCGTAGTCGGACCTTGATTGTATTTGGGTGATGTAATGCTTTATTCATGTAATTGTGTGAAGTGGCGGTTGTAAGCCAACTATGTATCTTTTCCCATATGTATTACATGGGTTGTGTGAAGATTACCTCACTTGCGACATTGCTTTCAATGTGGTTATGCCTCTAAGTCGTGCTTCAACACGTCGGAGATATAGCCGCATCGAGGGCGTTACAGGCTGCTACATGTGTTGCACGCTACCAGCAAGCCCTGCATCGCTATCATAGCCGTAGGGTTCATGCCCGGTGTTTTGAGGAAGGCAGTCTTGTCCTTAGGCGCGTTCAGTCTATCAAGGGTGCAAACAAGTTGTTAATAGAAGTGGGAAGGCCCTTACCGGGTAGTACGAGTCACCAGACCTGGCGCAGTCCGTCTCGAGATCGGAGATGGCATTCAATTGCAAAACTCATGGAATATTGAGCATATCCGCAAGTTCTACCCATAAGGCGCTTTTGTCGGGCCGTGCTCGGCAACCACCCTTTTGTACAGGCCTTGCCTCAATTGCATGTAACCCCTTGTACGAAGCCAGACGCAGACCCTGAGAAACAGAGAAATAAATGAAGCGCTGGGGGCCCTCGACAAGTTGCATGCATGCATAAGCATTTCATGAGCATCACATGTTCATATAGATAAGGTCGCATCTGGCATCATTTCCATCTGCATAAACTGCAGGATCTTTCTGAGGACTTGGCCTCCAAAGGGAGATGGGAAAATGAAGCCTACACCGTGGTCTTCGGCAAGCCAAACAAATAAGTTCTTTCTCTTATCCATACGTGTTCTGTAATTAAAGACTTGTGCATAAGATAACCTCGCCGCTTTTTGAAGCTTAGGTGCCCCCATCCCTTGACTCGAACATTGCTTTGATCAGGATGGCCCCAGTGGCCTTTGATGAAAAAAGGTTGGTGGAGGGTTGGTCCCTCTTCGCGGTTGGTGCCCGGTAGGCTTAACTCCTCGGCAACAAAACAAAGGGTACCGGCAGGATAGCATGTCGGGGGAAACTTGTTTACTTAAAGTTATGGAGGCACCCCACCTCTACATGGACGTATACATGCACGAGTCCCCACCAAGGTTTATCTTTTTCATTAATATGCTGATCAAACAAGTATAGACCTTACAAGACACAAACATGGATTCAAGAGATTACATAATTCAAACTAAAATTTGGCAAGTACCTACAAGTTTAAGATTGAAAAAAGATAAAATGATGTGATGCCTTCACTTTTTCCTCTCCTTCTTCAAAACTACAGGAAGAGACAAAGAAGGTGGCATGAAGGCCTGGCTGGGATTCGTCGCCTCCCTAGGATCAGGACTGCACTGTCCCTTAGCTAGGAGGAAGAAACCGGAGGGTAGGGGTGGATGGTGATGCTGCCGGAAGCCCGAACGATGGCAGCGGAGTCACCGGCAAACACGACTCGTCGGAATAGTCGCCCCGTTCTTGACACGTCGTGTGTTGCCACCACCTTCCTTACCACTCCGCCCGAAGCCCCCGTCATGATAGCCAAATCGGGCGCCATGCTCTCCGGGTAATCCCACAAAGAGCATGGTCGTCCCCGACGGCCTGAAGATCAGGAGCCACCACACGTTAAAGAAGCTTGTATGGGAACAAGGAGCTCTCCCACGCGCCGAGCGGACAGTGTCCGGGAAGGACAAGTCTGCCTTTATCGATGGTGAGACCGTTCCGAACCTCCCTCCGGCACCATGAGAAGAGGGGGAATAGGCCATGATCGACTACCACGCCTTGAGTCCGTTATGGGTTTCGGCGTGGTGTCATTTGTGTTGCGCCTCACTGAAATTGAAGCCATGGGCGGCCTGGCGACGAGTGCACCAGAGTCTCCACTTCCGATGCTACCGTCGTGCCGCCCGTGCACCCTCCCGAGGCTTGCAGGAAGATGAGAGAGGATCCTCGTCCCAACTAAGGCGCCACCGCACCTCCTCCGGGCATGGACCAGGCTCACTCCCCAAGAATCAGTACGAGCATTAGACATCGCCAACCTCAAGATAATGCATGGGGCCTGTCCCAGGCTCTTCCCTTCAGCATGACTAGTAGAAGGCGGATGACGGAGGGGAAGAGATGAGAGGATGAATGCCTCCGCTCCTCCCTCGCCCCTCCTTTTATAGGCGGGTTGGGGAAGAGAGTCCATCCCTCGACGAGTAACCACCGTCCTCCTTTGCCAATTCGAGAAGACCAGGCCCCTGCCTTGATACTCTCCTGCACCACGCGCCTCCGTTACCTACCCTGCTCAATGCATGCAGCATACATGGCTAAGGATAAGGGCATGGTGGGAAGAGTGAATTGGCAGTTACTAACCCGTGCGTTAAAAGTCATTCACAGGCAATTACAAGAGTGGCCCCACCACGATTGGCTTTACGTGATGCGCGGAAGAACCGGAAACTGGCCCGGGCTCAAGTTAGTGAAGAAGCAAAGAAGATCTCAAGGGACCAGCCATGTCCACGCCCCTACCTATGCACTAGTTAGGGCCTGCCTCGATGACGCTCGACAGCGCGTTCGGGCCAGGCCCGAGGGCTCCTGTCAGTGCAACAAACCCTGGGTCCATTGCCCAGACTATGCACAGGTGCAAGAACAAGACTCCGGCACCAAGATCAAATCAAAGCACGAGAGCTTAGTTCTTTGAGGGATCAACGAGCAGATCAAGAAGACCAAAACTAGCCAGAGAGACAAGACACAACTACGAGAAGAACCTTCCTTGTCGGGCAGGCGAGCCTGGTGAAGATGGGGTTACCCCCAGAAGCAAGCCCCCAAATCATCCTTGTAGGCCTGTCGGGGCTCACGGAGGCAAACCACTCTACCGCTCCACCTCACAAGTGACACAAGTCATCAATCAATGCGGTGTAAAGCCGCAAAGTGACTAAGTGGCTGCTATTTGCCACATGGTAGACACTTCCTACAGAAATACCTACAGGCGACACCCGTGCTGAGACGTGTCAAGCAAGTAGGCGCGAAGCTAGCAAAACAGCCCGACAGGGCCTACCGGGCAAGCCGTGATGTGACATTGAGCGGCGCATTTAATGCGCTCTGTCAGCCTGCAGAGTTAGGTATGATAGCACTATTTTCTATCCAATCAATATGTAAAGACTGATTTGCCACTGTGGTGACCCCTTAATCTATAAAAGGAGGCCCATGCCAACTGTAAAAGGGATCCAGACCCCCTCACACTCATACGCGCGTAGCTCCTCTCGCCCCGAGGCAACCTTGCCGGGAAAGAGCGTTGCGCTTCTCCACCATTTTCCACCATCAATCCACAAAAGCATGAGTAGGGTTTTACGCCTCCTGGAGTCCTAAACCTGGGTAAAACTATCCGCGTGATATCTGTCATGATGTGTTACACTTCTCCACTCTTGGTGCAACGTGCCCATCCCCTCGCCGAACCAAAAAGGGGCTCTTGTCCCATAGGTGGCAGTGGTTTCCCACGACAAAACTGATAAGGATTATTAGCAAAAAGATACGAATGGTGGCAAGCAAATTATTTGTTTATGCTCTATCCAACACAATAGTGAGTTGTAGGATAGTTACTGCAAACTTTGCAGCCTTCTCTTTTTACCGCCCATAATGAGTTGTTAGACAACAATGTCTAAATCTTTCTCGTTCGTAGTGCTTCCCGAAGGAGATCACTCAAGATTACCTCGCCAAGTACATGATTGGTGGACACGCAATGAAGGTTAAACTATTTCATCCAGACTACAATGAGCATCAAGAAGTCCTAATGAAGACAGTGAAGGATGGACAGGCAGCCATCACAAGGGGTTGGCCTAGAGTCATGCGCGCATTACGCATGGAGGAGGGCACAATATGGGCATTCCGCTTCACCTTCTCCAGCAACTAGAATGTCTTTTCCACTCTCTTTACAGTCTTTAGTACAATTGTGGTTCATCATTCTTTACTTGGTGCTTCTGTAGTTCTTCAGTATATCTACCTGTGCATTGAATTATGCATTCGTGGTTGAACCTATATTTGTAATAAATATGGTTGGATAGGAAATAAGTGATTGCCTACTTTCAAATTCAAAATATGTGATTTTCAAATTAGGGATTAATTAGGGATTACACTGCACACGATTTGCGAAAGTGAAACGTTTGCGATAGACGTAGAGATTAGACATGTTTCTAGGATCAACTACGTGTGCGATCAATCTCTACTACACACATGATCAGCCAAGAAAACATGTGTGCGATTAACAACGGCATCGCACACAGTTCTTTCTTATTAAATGTTTGCGATAGTCACCTTATCACACACACTTCACAATTATGGACTCTTTATGATGTTGTGCACATCGCAAATTTTTGGTCATAGAAGAACGTGTGCGATAGGTCGATCATCTGACACAGGTACGACAGATGAATTGTGTGGGATGTATTCAAGCTTCGCATACAGTTTTATAGCGACAACTATGTGCACTCTTACATCGAATCACAGACAGTCAAGGAAAAGTAAATTTGTGTGATTGTCTACTTCTATAATCGTGAACTATTTGTGATGGGTCGCACATCATAAATGTAGCACCACAGAATATCGACTGTGATGGCAATGCGAGCAGAAACGAGTAGGGAGTACTTTATACGCATCAAGGCTCCCTATCCTCGATGGTTTCTGGGTCGTGTGGGAAGGACCCCCTATCGCAGTCACCCACTTGGCAACGGTTCAGAACACCATCACGGAAAGGGGTTAGAACCGTCTTTATAGCACCTCGCTGTACCGGTGATCTTACTAAACTGAATGATATAGCCACTTTATTTGCTCATGAGGAAAAATCGTTATTACTATATTCTTAAGTTGCTTCCTTTCTCATTAAAGGGTGATGCTAGGATATGGTTTAATTCTCTTGCTTCTGGTTGTGTGCGTAGTCCCCAGGATATGATTTACTACTTCTTTGAAAAATATTTTCTTGCTCATAAGAAACAAGTTGCTTTACAGGAAATATTTAACTTTGTGCAAATTGAAGAAGAGAGTCTCCCACAAGCTTGGGGAGGCTTCTCCAATTACTTAATGCTTTGCCTAATCATCCTCTCAAGAAAAATGAAATACTTGATATCTTTTATAATGGACTAGTCGATGCTTCTAGGGACCACCTAGATAGTTGTACTGGTTGTGTTTTCAGGGAACGAACTATTGAACAAGCTGAAGTACCATTGAATAATATATTGAGTAATGATAATGATTGGACTCTTCTTGAACCAACTCCCAAGCCAACTCCGAAGAAAAGTGGTATTCTATTCCTTAGTCATGAAGATATGCAAGAGGCAAAGAAATCTATGAAAGAAAAGGGTATTAAAGCTGAAGATGTTAATAATTTACCACCTATTGAAGAAATACATGGTCTTGATAACCTGGCATAGGTAGTAGAGGTAAATTGTCTCCATAGATTTGATGAATGTGATATTCCTCATAGTAAGTCTACTAGCCAATGCTTGGATGAATTTGAGAACTTTATTGTTAAACAAGAAAATTTCAATGCATATGTTAGTAGACAATTGAAATGAAATGCTTATATGCTTGAATGCTTGGGTGATTATATGTGTAGAACTGTTAATGATCTCAAGTTTGTTAGTAAACATGCTTCTATGGTAAAAACTCAAGTAGAACAAGTTCTCAAGGCACAAAATGATTTGCTCAATGAGATGAATAATAAAATGAATGATCATGCTATTAGAGTTATGACTAGAGGTGGTAAAATGACTTAGGAACATTTGTATCATGAAGATCATCCTAAGGGAATTGAGTAAGACTCTCAGAGTATTAACACTGATGCACCTAGTCCTCCTAGAAATAAAAAGAAAAAGAAAAGTGATAGGACTTTGCATGCTTCTAGTGAACCAATTATAGACACACCTGAGAACCCAAATGATATTTCTATTTTTGATGCTGAAACGCAATCAGGTGATGAACATGAACCTAGTAATAATGTTAATGATGATGTTCATGTTGATGCTCAACCTAGTAGTGATAATGATGTGGAGATAGAACCTGTTGTTGATCTTGATAACCCACAACCTAAGAATAAAACATATGAGAAGAGACTTCATTGCTAGGAAACATGGTAAAGAAATAGAACCATAGGTTCAGAAACCCATGCCCTTTCCTCCTAAACCATCCAAGAAAAAGGATGATAAGGAATTTGAGTGCTTTGTTGAAATGCTTAGACCTATCTTTTTGCGTATGCGTTTGACTGATATTTTGAAAATGTCTCCTTATGCTAAGTATATGAAAGAAATTGTTACAAATAAAAGAAAGATACCGGAAGCTGAAATATCCACCATGCTTGCTAATTATACATTTAAGGGTGGAATACCAGAGAAACTAGGAGATCCAGGAATACCAACTATACCATGCTCCATTAAAAGAAACTATGTTAAAACCACTTTATGTGATTTGGGAGCCGGTGTTAGTGTTGTGCCCTTCTAGTTGTATCACAGACTAGATTTGAATAAGTTGGCACCTACTGAAATCTCTTTGAAAATGGGTGATAAAGCAACTGCTATACCCATCGGTATTTGTGAGGATGTGCCTGTTGTGGTTGCAAACGTTACTATCTTAATGGACTTTGTTATTCTTGATATTCCCGAGGACACCAGTATGCCGATCATCCTTGGTAGACCCTTTTTGAATACTGCAGGGGCTGTTATTAATTGCAACAAAGGCAATGTCACTTTTCATGTTAATGGTAATGATCATACAGTACACTTTCTGAAGAAGCAACCTCAAGTGAATAGCATCAATTCTATTGGAAAAATTTCAACAATTGCTATTGGAGGTTTCGAATTCCCTATCCCTATAGTCAAAAAGAAATATGATATTCTTATTGTTGGGGACATGCATATCCCCGTAGAGGTAACCTAGTGCTACGTGAAAATTCTCCGGTTTCATGGCATTTGAAAGAAGTTTGTTAATAAGACTTGATCAACCTTATTAATGGATTCCTTTTGAAGGGCATGAGATGGATGAATTTAGTAAACACAACCTTCTACACCTACCTTTTACTTTCTGTTATTTATAATAAATAATGCAAAAATACTATTATTTTCCTGTTTTCTGAATTGTCCATGCAATAATAAAATGATCAACAAATAAAAGTTCTCCAAATGCCCTGAAAAATTAGTATGATTTTTTCTAGATTATATAAGAATTTTTGGCACTAAAAACATGGGAGGGGGTGCACCAGTGGGCCACAAGCCCACAGGGCATGCCCACCCCCTAGGCGCGCCTACAGGGCTTGTGGGTCCCCCTCACTTATTCCAGCACCCATTCACTTCATCTTCCTCCAGAACCCGCCCCCCCCATTGCTCAAACCCGTGTTCTTGCTCATTTTGGTACCATTTTCGATCTCCTTGCGCAGAGCTTTGTTTCCGAAACTGTTTCGGGACATTGTTCATCGGTATGTGACTCCTCCAATGGTCCAATTAGTTTTTGTTCTAGTGCTTTATTTATTGCAAATTTTTGCTGCTGTGGTGACCTTGTTCTTGAGCTTGCATGTCAAATTTATATGGTCCAAAGTAGTTTTGATGCATGATATAGCCTCTAGACACTTGTGGGAGTAGTTGCTATCAATCTTGTTGAGTTTTGTTCACTTTTATTTCAAGTCACTAAAAATTTCAGAAAATTTCAGAGAAAGAAAATGTTGAGGAAAGTATTCCAAGGGGGTTCCTCGAAGAAGAAATCCCCAAGGCCCGCGATACGTGAGCCGGATTACCAAGGGAAGCTTTAGTGCAACCTTGTGAATGATCGTCGGATAATTTCATGACTTGTGCCGGTTTCAAGGATGAATTCTATGCGTACGTGCACAACGCCGAGCTGACAGACTTCGTGTCAGATAAGTGCCCTCAGTACTACAACCTTACCGATTCCTTTGTGAGGAGATTTGAGTATTCTGTCCAGCGCAATACACATTCTGTTCTATTTGATCTATATGATAAATCATTTCCATGGACCTAGAAGATTTTAATGATGCATGTAAAATACCGCAATAGGGCAATTGTATCGAGCCCCGTAAATCCGATTGTTCTGAGTTCCTTTCTAGCATTACTATAGGAGAAACCATAACCATAACACAAGATACCATAGGGAGCATTCACTTTCCTGCTTTACATCACCTTGCTCTCTTTATAGGTAGATGCATAAATGGTAAACATGACCATAGCCACCTTTGTGCCTCCGATCTCATTGTTCTCAAGAGCGCAATAATGAACGATAAAAGATTTAATTTGGGGGCCATCATTGCATGTCGGTTACATAATAATGCTAAAGATGGGGATTTCTTTGCTGGAATTTATGCCACTCATTTAGCTGCATATCTTGGTGTTTCCATAAGGGAAAATGATCCTCAGTTACAACCTTCCTTTCTTGACTATGATGCTATGGGACGTTACCGGTTTCTTGAGAGAGGCGGGTTTCCTTTTCAGTATAGACTAATCTTTGACAGGCATCGCTATGTGCATATTATGCTTCCCCCTTCTGCCTTCTTTGACTTTCAGGTAAAACAAAGACACTTCATAACCAGAGAGGAGGTAGCCGAGTACAAGAGAGTGAGGGAGACACCTCGCCTCCATGAGGCATCTCACCAGGCAGTGGCAGCTGCAATCGAGCACAACCCCAACTACAACCCTGGATTTTATCCTGGCCAGCCGTAGCCCTAGACCAACTTAGGCCAAAAGCCTAAGCTTGGGGGAGTACGTATTTCTCACCGACATTGCATTCATGATCACACATTCATTTCAGTTGTTGGTGTTCATACTTTTTCATTGTATCATCCATGTGTTTGAAAAACATTTAGAAAATCCAAAAAAAATAGTTCTCGCTTCCTTTTAGTTTTTCTTTCTAAGTTTATTTAGTATTAGTATTAAAATAAAACCCAAAAAGATTTCTCGTTCTCCTTTGTTTGTTGGGAGCTTTCCCATTTAAATAGTTTTCTCATTCTTATTTTTGCTTTCTTCAGAAAAACAAAAACTCAAAAAATATTTCAGTGTGTTTCTTTGAAATTCTTTTATTTTTCTTTAGGTCGAAAGGAGAAGACCACGATGAAAATGTTGAGTGGCTCTCATATGCATTATTGTTGATCTAACATAGAGCCCATATTACCTTGTCTTCTCCTTTGAATAAATGTTTGCAGATTCCAGCTTAGTCCAATGCACGTGCACTCTTATTATTATCCACACTGTTCGATCGTGCAAGTGAAAGGCAATAATGACGATATTTGATGAAATGATTGAGATGGAGAAAAGCTGGTACGAACTCGACCTATTTTGTTTTCGTAAGTATGATTAGCTCATCGTTCTTGATTCAGCCCATTATGAATGAGACATCTTTGCAATGACAATTAGAGATTATAGTTACTCATGCCATGCTTAATTAGTTAGCAATGGATAATGGTTTATCTTGTGTGCCAACATGCTTTCAAAATGGTTATGATGTAGTATGATAGGATGGTATCTTCCTTTGAATGATTCAAGTGGGTTGACTTGGCACATGTTCACGCATGTAGTTGAAAACAAAACATAGCCTCCATGATATTTATATTCATGGTGATTTATATCTTACTCATGCCTGCTCTCAATGTTGGTTAATCTCAATGCATGTTTATGATCGTTGTCGCTCTCTAGTTGGTCGATCCTCGATCTTTTCCTAGCCTTCACTTGTACTAAGAGGGAATACTACTTGTGCACCCACTTCCTTAAACCCAAAGTTGTTCCATATGAGTCCATACCTACCTATATGCGGTATTTACCTGCCGTTCCAAGTAATTGCATGTGCCAAACTCTAAACCTCCAAATGATAATTTGTTTTGTATGCCCGAATCGCTCATGTAGCAACTGGGGGATGTCAGTATCTTCCATGCTAGGTGGGTTATTCTCACGATGAGTGTTTATTCACTTGTCATTCACGAGAAAGTGGCTGGTATTCGGGATGCCCAGTTCCATGCTCAAAATCAAATCAAAATATAAATATCAAACAAAACTCCCCCATGAAGGTTGTTTGTATGGACGGTACCCATGGATTCGGCTAGACGTGGAGTGTGATTGTTGGTGGAGGGGGAGTAAAAACTTTACCATTCTGTTTGGGAATCGCCTATAATGTATCTAGCATGGAAGATAGTGAGATATCTTGGTTGTTATGTTGGCAATGAAAGCATATCGCTCAAAATTATATTCATCTCTATTTTAAAAGCTCGAGCTCTGGCACCGCTGTAAATCCCTGCTTCCCTCTGCGAAGGGCATATCTATTTACTTCTATTGTTGAGTCATCGTCTTCTCATAAAAAGCACCAGCTTGAGAGCACCACTGTCATTTATATGCTTTTTTATTAATTGATATTGAGCATGAGTGTGACTAGATCTCTTTTACCATGAATTATAATGTCTAGTCAGTCCTTGATCTTTAGGGGTGCTCTGCATTTATGTTTTGCAATCTCAGAAAGGGCTAGCGAGATACCATTTTGTTATATTATATCATGATTGTTTTGAAAAAGTGTTGTCATCCGAGATTCGTTATTACTGCTCGCTAGTTGATTATGCTATTGATATGAGTAAATGTGAGACCTAAATGTCATTCTGAATATGGTTAGTTCATAATCTTTGCTGAAAACTTGGATATTGGCTAGACATATTTGCAACAACAAGATCAAACAGAGTTTGTAAAATTTTTTGTTTATCACTTCTAGTTTGTCAACTGAATTGCTTGAGGACAAGCAATAGGTTAAGCTTGGGGGAGTTGATACGTCTCCATCGTGTCTACTTTTCTAAACTCTCTTTCCCTTGTTATGGACTGTATTTTTCATGATTTGAATGGAACTATCCCAAACTGATGCTGTTTTCAGCAGAATTGCCATGGTGTTATTTTTGTGCAGAAATAAAAGTTCTCGGATTGACCTGAAAATTTACGGAAAATATTTCCAGAATATATAAAAAATATTGGTGCAAGAATCAACCAGAGGGGTGCCACCCAGAGGCCACAAGCCCTGGGGGTGCGCCTACCAGGCTTGTGGGCCCCCTGGACCACCTTCGGCCCTAATTCCAACTCTATAAGTACCTATTCGCGAAGAAAAAAATCAGAGAGAAGGGTCCCTGGGGGTCCACCCGTTGGCCACAAGCCTGGGGGCGGTCCCCTAGGCGCGCCTCGGTGGCTTGTGGCCCCTGGACCTCCTCCGACCCTAATTCCAACACTATATATTCACATCCACGGAGGGAAAAACGGAGAGAAGGATTCATCGCGTTTTATGATACAGAGCTGTCGCAGTCTCATCTTCTTCATTTGGAGGGCTGGTCTGGAGTCCGTTCGGGGCTCCGGAGAGGCGGATTTGTCGCCATCATCATCACCAACCTTCCTCCATCACCAATTTCATGATTCTCATCACCAGGAGTGAGTAATTCCATCGTAGGCTTGCTAGATGGTGATGGGTTGGATGAGATTTATCATGTAATCAAGTTAGTTTTGTTAGGGTTTGATCCCTAGTATCCACTATGTTTTGAGATTGATGTTGCTATGACTTTTCTATGCTTAATGCTTCTCACTAGGGCCCGAGTGCCATGATTTCAGATCTGAACCTATTATCTTTTCGTGAATATATTTGTGCTCTTGATCCTATCTTGCAAGTTGTAGACACCTATTACGAATTATGATCTGCATACCCCAAGGTGACAATAATTGGGTTTCTTTTCGGTGATTGCCGTAGTTTGAGGAGTTCATGTGTTCACTAAGTGCTAGTGCTTTGTTCCGGTTCTCTATTAAAAGGAGGCCTTAATATCCCCTAGTTTCTATTAGGACCCCACTGCCACGGGAGGGTAGGACAAAAGATGTCATGCAAGTTATTTTCCATAAGCACGTATGACTATATACGGAATACAGGCCTACAGTATATTAATGAATTGGAGCTAGTTCTGTGTCACCCTAGGTAATGGCTACTACATGATGAATATCATCCAACACAATTATCATTGCCGATCTATTGCCTATGAGATTTTCACAAATTGTTCTTTGCTAAGTTACTTTCGTTGCTACTGCTATTACAATCTCTACAAAACTGCTAATGTTATTTTTGCCATCGTTATCGTTACTTCCATACTACTTTGCTACTAAATACGTTACTGCAGATATTATGTCTTTTAGGTTTGGTTGAATTGACAACTCAACTGCTAATACTCGTGAATATTCTTTGGCTCCCTGTAACGCCCCGAGACCATCGCGCCAAGTGTCCTCTAGTTATTTGCTTGCGTGTTGCATCTCGGCATGTCATCATGTGCATTGCATCATCATGTTTTCAAAACTTGCATTCGTCCGGGTCTCCCAGTTCCTTCCATTGTCTGTTCTGAGCCAATACACACTCGCACGCGCCCGCAGCACCTTCGAAATATTATTTCATAAGTGGCCAGAAAATGTTCTCGGAATGGGAGGAAAGTTGGTATGCGGTGTTGTTATGTTGTTAGTAGGTCGCCTGCCAAGTTTCATCGCGTTCGGAGTTCATTTGACGACCCAACATATAACGATAGCGGCATTACAGCCGGTCATATGTGGAACATTTTCAGTCTCCAAAAACAATCGCCGGGCCTCTCTCTCTTCTCTCCTCTCAGCCCAAGATCACTCTCCACAACCTACCTAAACCCCCTCGACCAATGCTGTCGGATCGTCATCGGAGGGTTCGAAACGACCTCAAAAACCCCTCCCAACCCTAATCCTAACCCCCTTTCCTATTTAAACCTCCCCCTTACCATTTTGGGCAGCAGCAAACCCCCTCCTCGAATTCAGCGCCCCAAATCATCAGCCGCCGCCACCTCCCACCTTCTCCTCGTAATCCGACATCGGACACCTCCTCTCCACCACTTGGCGCCGTCCCATAGGCCGCGCCGCTGCCAGCTGTCGCGCGCAGCCAATCGGAAGCCTCCACGTGTCCTCCCCGCGCCCACTTCGCCGCGGCCCGCCCGAGCCCGTGTGGAGCCCGCCCTGGGCCGAGACGGGCCCGAGCCGCCGCCGCCCTCGCGTCTGAGCTCCCCATGCGGGAGAGCTCCCGTTCCAACAGCAACCGCGTCTCCCGCTCGACCCCGCCGCCGCCTCGCGCTCGCCGGAGTTCTCCGGCCACTGGAGCCGCCAGCGGCGACCCCAGCAGGCATGCCCCGACGTCACCGTGCCACCCTTCCTCCCTCCTCTCTTTCTCCATGTCTCATCTCTCTCTGCCTCTGCCTGCAAAGCCTCCATGGCCTCCGATTTGCACCGCAGTCGCCGGAATCTGTCGTTAGTCGCCCGATCCGGCCTCCCCCCTGTCAGATCTGGGAAGCTCGCGCCGCCCCGCGTCCATTCAGGCCGGATCCCGCTCCTCCTTGATCCCACTGCACCTTCACGCCGCCGAAGTCCGCCGCTGCTGCTCCCTAAATGCGAGGAGGACGAGTGCCCAGCTCGCCAACCTCCTCTGCCCGCCCGCACGCACGTTGGCCGCGTCCTGCGCGAGGCCCAGCGCTCCAGTCGGCCTGCTGCAGTCCACCGACCAGGCCGAGGCCCAATGTGAGAAGCCACACCGACCCCCCCCCCACTTATGCTCTATCGGGCTAGTAGTTTCGGCCCGATCTATATTTTTTCTGCTCCGGACAAATTTCCTAATTATCCAGGAAATCACAGTTTTACAGTTTAGACCCTTAACTTCATGCATATCATAACTCACCAATCATGCATCACATGTAAAAATATTATATATGTAAAATGTTTAGAATTTTGTGTAGGTTCATATTATGGAACTTTCATCCATGTTAAAAATGTTTAAATTGCTGTTTGCATTAATTTTGCTCTAATGCCATGCTAAAATGTTTTATTTCATAACTAATTAACTGTAGCTCCAAATTTAATAAACTTTATATGTAAATGGGGTAGAAAAATGCATAGTTTAACATTATGTACTTACTTTGCATGTTTAACAACTCTAAAATTATGTTTAGGGCAGAACAGTAGCTAATTCGAAATAGGCATATGAGGATTTTCCGGAGTTGTTGTTTGTTGTTCCGGCCTCATTTAAACTTGTCTAGATAGGTAGTTTTCATATGCTTCACCTCTTGCCATGTTTAATAACATTAAATATTGTTGGGTACATAAACGAGAGTGAACTAAATGATTGAATGTGGTGTTTCGTCAATATGCAACTCGTTGCATATTGAGCTCCACTTAATTTGTAGTATTGTTTGCGCACTTTGCCATGCCATGCCTCATTAAACCGGACATGCATCATACTTGGTTGTGCATCATGCCATGTTTATGTGATGGTTGTTTACCATGTTGTTTGCTTCTTTCCGGTGTTGCTTCTTTGGGTTAGTTCCGATAACGTCGCGTTTGTGAGGATTCGTTTGACTTCGTCCGTTTGTCTTCTTCATGGACTCGTTCTTCTTCCCTGCGGGAGTTCAAGGAAGATGACCATACCCTCAAAATCACTTCTATCTTTGCTTGCTAGTTGTTCGTTCTATCGCTATGTCACGCTACCTACTAATAACCCACAAGTATAGAGGATCGCAACAGCTTTCGAGGGTAGAGTATTCAACCCAAATTTATTGATTCGACACAAGGGGAGTCAAAGAATATTCTCAAGTATTAGCAGCTGAGTTGTCAATTCAACCACACCTGCAAACTTGGTATCTGCAGCAGAGTGTTTAGTAGCAAAGTAATACGATAGTGGTGGTAACGGTAACAAAAGAGTAATGAAAGCAAAGTAATGTTTTTGGTATTTTGTAGTGATTGTAACAATAGCAATGAGAAAGTAAATAAGCGTAAACCAATATATGGAAAGCTTGTAGGCATCGGATCAGTGATGGATAATTATGCCGGATGTGGTTCATCATGTAACAGTCATAACATAGGGTGACAGAGAACTAGCTCCAATTCGTCAATGTAATGTAGGCATGTATTCCGAATATAGTCATACATGCTTATGGAAAAGAACTTGCATGACATCTTTTGTCCTACCCTCCCGTGGCAGCGGGGTCCTAATGGAAACTAAGGGATATTAAGGCCTCCTTTTAATAGAGAACTGGAACAAAGCATTAGCACATAGTGAATACATGAACTCCTCAAACTACGGTCATCACCGGTAAGTATCCCGATTATTGTCACTTCGGGGTTAACGGATCATAACACATAATAGGTGACTATAGACTTGCAAGATAGGATCAAGAACTCTCATATATTGATGAAAACATAATAGGTTCAGATCTGAAATCATGGCACTCGGGCCCTAGTGACAAGCATAAAGCATAGCAAAGTCATAGCAACATCAATCTCGGAACATAGTGGATACTAGCGATCAAACCCTAACAAAACTAACTTGATTACATGGTAAATCTCATCCAACCCATTACCGTCCAGCAAGCCTACAATGGAATTACTCACGCACGGCGGTGAGCATCATGAAATTGGTGATGGAGGATGGTTGATGATGATGACGGCGACGAATCCCCCTCTCCGAAGCCCCGAACGGACTCCAGATCAGCCCTCCCAAGAGATTTTAGGGCTTGGTGGCGGCTCCGTATCGTAAAACGCAATGATTTCTTCTCTCCTATTTTTTTCTCCCCGAAAGCAGATATATAGAGTTGGAGTTGGAGTCGGGAGGTATCCAGGGGGGCCACGAGGTAGGGGGCGTGCCCTAGGGGGGCGCCCCCACCCTCGTGGACAGGGTGTGGGGCCCCTAGTATTCATCTTTGGCGAGGATTTTTTATTATTTATTGTAAGATATTCCATGGAGTTTCAGGTCATTCCGAGAAATTTTGTTTTCTGCACATAAAACAACATCATGGCAATTCTGCTGAAAATAGCGTCAGTCCGGGTTAGTTCCATCCAAATCATACAAGTTAGAGTCCAAAACAAGGGCAAAAGTGTTTGGAAAAGTAGATACGACAGAGACGTATCAACTCCCCCAAGCTTAAACCCTTGCTTGTCCTCAAGCAATTCAGTTGACAAACTGAAAGAAATAAAGAAAAACTTTTACAAACTCTGTTTGCTCTTGTTGTTATAAATATGTCAAGCTAGCATTCAAGTTTTCAGCAAAGATCATACCTAACCACATTTGCAATAATTCTCAGGTCTCATGATTACCCATATCAATAGCATAATCAACTAGCAAGCCATAATAATAAATCTCGGATGACAACACTTTCTCAAAACAATCATAATATGATATAACAAGATGGTATCTCGTTGCCCTTTCTGAGACCGCAAAACATAAATGCAAAGCACCTTTAAAGATCAAGGGCTGACTAGACATTGTAATTCATGGTAAAAGAGATCCAATCATAGTCACTCCCAATATAAATTAATAGTGATGAATGCAAATGACAGTTGCGCTCTCCAGCCTGTGCTTTTAATAAGAGGGTGATGACTCAACATAAAAGTAAATAGATAGGCCCTTCGCAGAGGGAAGCAGGGATTTGTAGAGGTGCCAGAGCTCGGTTTTGAAATAGAGGTGAATAATATTTTGAGCGGTATACTTTCATTGTCAACATAACAGCCAAGAGATGGCGATATCTTCCATGCTACACACATTATAGGCGGTTCCCAAATAGAATGGTAAAGTTTATACTCCCCCTCCACCAACAAACATCAATCCATGGCTTGCTCGAAACAACGAGTGCCTCCAACATACATCAGGTCCAAGGGGGAGTTTTGTTTTGCAATTATTTTTGATTTAGTTTGCATAAAGCATGGGACTGGGCATCCCGGTGACCAACCATTTTCTCATGAGTGAGGAGCGGAGTCCACTCCTCTTGAGAATAACCCGCCTAGCATGGAAGATACAGGCAGCCCTAGTTGATACATGAGCTATTCGAGCATACAAAACATGATGATTATTTAAAGGTTTAGAGTTTGGCACATACAAATTTACTTGGAACGGCAGGTAGATACCGCATATAGGAAGGTATAGTGGACTCATGTGCAATAACTTTGGGGTTTAAGGAGTTTGGATGCACAAGCAGTATTCCCGCTTAGTACAGGTGAAGGCTAGCAAAAGACTGGTAAGCGACCAACTAGAGAGTGACAACAACCATGTACATGCATTAAAATTAATAAACATTGGATGCAAGCATGAGTAGGATATAATCCACCATGAACATAAATATCGTGAAGGCTATGTTGATTTGTTTCAACTACATGCGTGAACATGTGCCAAGTCAAGTCACTTAAATCATTCAAAGGAGGATACCACCCCATCATACCACATCATAACCATCTCAATAGCATGTTGGCACGCAAGGTAAACCATTATAACTCATAGCTAATCAAGCATGGCACAAGCAACTATGATCTCTAATTGTCATTGCAAACATGTTTATTCATAACAAGCTGAATCAAGAACGATGAACTCATCATATTTACAAAAACAAAACAGGTCGAGTTCATACCATCTTTTCTCATCTCGGTCACTCCATCATATATCATCATAATTGCCTTTCACTTGCACGACCGGACGATGTGAATAATAATAAGAGTGCACGTGCATTGGACTAAGCTAGAATCTGCGAGCATTCAATAAACAGGAGAAGACAAAGCAATATGGGCTCTTGGTTAAATCAACAATAAAGCATATAAGAGCCACTTCAACAATTTCATCATGGTCTTCTCCTACTGACCCCCAAAGAAAAGAAAAGAAATAAAACTATTTACACGGGAAAGCTCCCAACAAGCAAAATTAGAACATGAAATATTTTTGGGTTTTCTTTTTAATTACTACTACAAGCATGGAAAGTAAATTAATTAAAAGCTACAACTATTTTTTTTGGTTTTTTCTTAAGGTTTATTAAACACACAAGAAGAAAGCATAAAAGGAAATAAACTAGCATGGATGATACAATGAAAAAGTATGAGCACCGACATCTAGCAATGAGTGTGTGTGAACATAAATGTAATGTTGGTGAGAAATACGTACTCCCCCAAGCTTAGGCTTTTAGCCTAAGTTGGTCTATGGCCATGGCTAGCCTGGCTGATATCCATAATAATAGTTGGGGTCGTACTGTGATGCAGCGGCTATCGCCTCCTGAGCTGCAGTGTGGCGACGAGCGGCCTCCGCTCTCCTCTCATACTCATCTGTCTCCTCTCTGGTAATAGTATATCCTCCTCTTGCCTGATAATCAAAGAAAGCAGGAGTAGGGAGAGTAATACGGACAGCACGACGTCTGTCAAAGATTAGTCGGTACTAGAGAGGCGATTCGTTCCTCTCGACAAAATGGTGGGAAACCATAGAATCGAAATCTAAATAAGCAGGAGGCAACTCCATGTCTCCTTCACGAACGTCTATCTCAAGAAATTTAGCTAAGCGGGTTGCATAAATTCCTCCAAAGAAATCTCCATTATATCTATTATGATGCAACCTACGAGATATAATGGCTCCCATATGATAAGATTGGTCTCCTGACACCACACTCCTGAGAATGCTAAGGTCAGGGACACACATGTGACATGCTTCATCCTTAGCATTTATGCACCTACCTATGAAGAGAGAAAAATAATGTATAGCAGGAAAGTGAATGCTCCCTATGGTAGCTTGCGTTATATCTCTAGATCCCCTACAGTTATACTAGCAAGAAAGTTTCTAAAATCAGATTTAGGGGGATCCCTAACACTACCCCATTTTGGAAGTTTGCAAGCAAAAGTGAAATCCTCTAAGTCCATGGTATCAGATTTGTCATAAAGATCAAACATGACTGAAGGAGAATTACGCGAAGATGAATACTCAAACCTCCTCACAAAAGAGCTTGTGAGATCATGATACTGGGGGCATTTGTCTGCCTCAAAGTCCTCAAGACCGGCATTACGCAAATATGTGTTAAATTCTTATTTAATTCCCGCTTGATCCATAAAATTTTCAGAAGGCCACTCACAAGGACGCACTGGAGCGTCTCTTGGTGGTTCTTGGTCAGCATCACGCATTGCAAGCCTGGGTCCTTGCTTCTTCGAAGAACCACCTTGGAACATTTTCCTAAGCATATTTCTTCCTCTGAAAAATTCTGAATTTTTTAGTAACTTCAAAATAAAACTAAACCAAACTCAATAATATTGATAGCAACCACTCCTACAAGTGCCTAGGGCCTATATCATGCATCAAAACTACTTTTTGAAGGAAATATGCCCTAGAGGCAATAATAAAGTTATTATTTATTTCCTTATATCATGATAAATGTTTATTATTCATGCTAGAATTGTATTAACCAGAAACATAATACATGTGTGAATACATAGACAAACAGAGTGTCACTAGTATGCCTCTACTTGACTAGCTCGTTAATCGAAGATGGTTATGTTTCCTAACCATGAACAAAAGAGTTGTTATTTGATTAACAGGATCACATCATTAGAAGAATGATGTGATTGACTTGACCCATTCCGTTAGCTTAGCACTCGATCGTTTAGTATGTTGCTATTGCTTTCTTCATGACTTATACATGTTCTTATGACTATGAGATTATGCAACTCCCGTTTACCGGAGGAACACTTTGTGTGCTACCAAACGTCACAACGTAACTGGGTGATTATAAAGGAGCTCTACAGGTGTATCCAAAGGTACATGTTGGGTTGGCGTATTTCGAGATTAGGATTTGTCACTCCGATTGTCGGAGAGGTATCTCTGGGCCCTCTCGGTAATGCACATCACATAAGCCTTGCAAGCATTGCAACTAATGAGTTAGTTGCGGGATGATGTATTACGAAACGAGTAAAGAGACTTGCCGGTAACGAGATTGAACTAGGTATTGAGATACCGACGATCGAATCTCGGGCAAGTAACATACCGATGACAAAGGGAACAACGTATGTTGTTATGCGGTCTGACCGATAAAGATCTTCGTAGAATATGTGGGAGCCAATATGAGCATCCAGGTTCCGCTATTGGTTATTGACCGGAGACGTGTCTCGGTCATGTCTACATTGTTCTCGAACCCGTAGGGTCCGCACGCTTAAGGTTTCGATGACAGTTATATTATGAGTTTATGAGTTTTGATGTACCGAAGGAGTTCGGAGTCCCGGATGAGATCGGGGACATGACGGGGAGTCTCGAAATGGTCGAGACGTAAAGATCGATATATTGGACGACTATATTCGGACATCGGAAAAGGTTCCGAGTGATTCGGGTATTTTCGGAGGTACTGGGAAGTTACGGGAATACGAGGAAGAAGCAATGGGCCTTAATGGGCCTTAGTGGAAAGGACCAGGAGGTGGCACGCGCCCCTCCTAAGCCTAGTCCGAATTGGACAAGGGGTTTGGGGCGCGGCCCCTCTCTCCCTTCCTTCCCCTCTTCTCCCCTTTCCCCCCTTCTCCTAGTTGGACTAGGAAAGGAGGAAACCTACTCCAACTAGGAGCAGGAATCCTACTCCCTGGCGCGCCCCTCCTAGGGCCGGCCTCCTCCCCCTTGCTCCTTTATATACGGGGGCAGGGGGGCACCTCTAGACACACAAGTTGATCCACGTGATCATATTCTTAGCCGTGTGCGGTGCCCCCTTCCACCATAATCCTCGATAATATTGTAGCGGTGCTTAGGCGAAGCCCTGCGACGGTAGAACATCAAGATCGTCACCATGCCGTCGTGCTGACGGAACCCTTCCCCGACACTTTGCTGGATCGGAGTCCGGGGATCGTCATCGAGCTGAACGTGTGCTAGAACTCGGAGGTGTCGTAGTTTCGGTGCTTGATCGGTCGGGCCGTGAAGACGTACGACTACATCAACCGCGTTGTGCTAACGCTTCCACTGTCGGTCTACAAGGGTACGTAGATCACACTCTCCCCTCTCGTTGCTATGCATCACCATGATCTTGCGTGTGCGTAGGAATTTTTTTGAAATTACTACGTTCCCCAACAGTGGCATCCGAGCCTAGGTTTTATGTGTTAATGTTATATGCACGAGTAGAACACAAGTGAGTTGTGGGCGATATAAGTCATACTGCTTACCAGCATGTCATACTTTGGTTCGGCGGTATTGTTGGACGAAGCGGCCCGGACCGACATTACGCGTACGCTTACGCGAGACCGGTTCTCCCGACGTGCTTTGCACAAAGGTGGCTAGCGGGTGACAGTTTCTCCAACTTTAGTTGAACCGAGTGTGGCTACGCCCGGTCCTTGCAAAGGTTAAAACAGCACCAACTTGACAAACTATCGTTGTGGTTTTGATGCGTAGGTAAGATTGGTTCTTGCTTAAGCCCGTAGCAGCCACGTAAAACTTGCAACAACAAAGTAGAGGACGTCTAACTTGTTTTTGCAGGGCATGTTGTGATGTGATATGGTCAAGACATGATGCTAAATTTTATTGTATGAGATGATCATGTTTTGTAACCAAGTTATCGGCAACTGGCAGGAGCCATATGGTTGTCGCTTTATTGTATGCAATGCAATGCGCTGTAATGCTTTACTTTATCACTAAGCGGTAGCGATAGTCGTGGAAGCATAAGATTGGCGAGACGACAACGATGCTACGATGGTGATCAAGGTGTCGCGCCGGTGACGATGGTGATCACGACGGTGCTTCGAAGATGGAGATCACAAGCACAAGATGATGATGGCCATATCATATCACTTATATTGATTGCATGTGATGTTTATCTTTTATGCATCTTATCTTGCTTTGATTGACGGTAGCATTTTAAGATGATCTCTCACTAATTATCAAGAAGTGTTCTCCCTGAGTATGCACCGTTGCGAAAGTTCTTCGTGCTGAGACACCACGTGATGATCGGGTGTGATAGGCTCTACGTTCAAATACAACGGGTGCAAAACAGTTGCACACGCGGAATACTCAGGTTATACTTGACGAGCCAAGCATATACAGATATGGCCTCGGAACACGGAGACCGAAAGGTCGAGCGTGAATCATATAGTAGATATGATCAACATAGTGATGTTCACCAATGAAACTACTCCATCTCACGTGATGATCGGACATGGTTTAGTTGATTTGGATCACGTGATCACTTAGAGGATTAGAGGGATGTCTATCTAAGTGGGAGTTCTTAAGTAATATGATTAATTGAACTTAAATTTATCATGAACTTAGTCCTGGTAGTATTTTGCAAATTATGTTGTAGATCAATAGCTCGCGTTGTTGCTTCCCTGTGTTTATTTTGATATGTTCCTAGAGAAAATTGTGTTGAAAGATGTTAGTAGCAATGATGCGGATTGGATCCGTGATCTGAGGTTTATCCTCATTGCTGCACAGAAGAATTATGTCCTTGATGCACCGCTAGGTGACAGACCTATTGCAGGAGCAGATGCAGACGTTATGAACGTTTGGCTAGCTCAATATGATGACTACTTGATAGTTTAGTGCACCATGCTTAATGGCTTAGAATCGGGACTTCAAAGACGTTTTGAACGTCATGGACCATATGAGATGTTCCAGGAGTTGAAGTTAATATTTCAAGCAAATACCCGAGTTGAGAGATATGAAGTCTCCAACAAGTTCTATAGCTAAAAGATGGAGGAGAATCGCTCAACTAGTGAGCATGTGCTCAGATTGTCTGGGTACTACAATCGCTTGAATCAAGTGGGAGTTAATCTTCCAGATAAGATAATGATTGACAGAATTCTCTAGTCACCATCACCAAGTTAGTAGAACTTCATGATGAACTATAATATGCAAGGGATAACGGAAACAACTCCCAAGCTCTTCATGATGCTGAAATCAACGAAGGTAGAAATCAAGAAAAACATCAAGTGTTGATGGTTGACAAGACCACTAGTTTCAAGAAAAGGGCAAAGGGAAGAAGGGGAACTTCAAGAAGAACGGCAAGCAAGTTGCTGCTCAAGTGAAGAAGCCCAAGTCTGATCCTAAGCCTGAGACCAAGTGCTTCTACTGCAAAGGGACTGGTCCCTGGAAGTGGACCTGCCCCCAGTATTTGGCGGATAAGAAGGATGGCAAGGTAAACAAAGGTATATTGGATATACATGTTATTAATGTGTACTTTACTAGTGTTTATAGCAACCCCTCGGCATTTGATATTGGTTCAGTTGCTAAGAGTAGTAACTCAAAACGGGAGTTGCAGAATAAACAGAAACTAGTAAAGGGTGAGGTGACGATGTGTGTTGGAAGTAGTTCCAAGATTGATATGATCATCATCGCACACTCCCTATACTTTCGGGATTAGTGTTGAAACTAAATAAGTGTTATTTGGTGTTTGCGTTGAGCATGAATATGATTTGATCATGTTTATTGCAATACGGTTATTCATTAAAGTCAGAGAATAATTGTTGTTCTATTTACATGAATAAAACCTTCGATGGTCATACACTCAATGAAAATAGTTCATTGGATCTCGATCGTAGTGTTACACATATTCATAATATTGAAGCCAAAAGATGCAAAGTTAATAATGATAGTGCAACTTATTTGTGGCACTATCGTTTAGGTCATATCGGTGTAAAGCGCATGAAGAAACTCCATACAGATGGACTTTTGGAACCACTTGATTATGAATCACTTGGTACTTGCGAACCATGCCTCATGGGCAAGATGACTAAGACTCCGTTCTCCGGAACAATGGAGCGAGCAACAAACTTGATTGGAAATAATACATACTGATGTATGCAGTCCAATGAGTGTTGAGGCTCGCGACAGGTATCGTTATTTTCTGACCTTCACAGATGATTTGAGCAGATATAAGTATATCTACTTGATGAAACATAAGTCTGAAACATTTGAAAAGTTCAAATAATTTCAGGGTGAAGTGGAAAATCATCGTGACAAGAAAATAAGGTTTCTACGATCTGATCGCAGAGACAAATATTTGAGTTACGAGTTTGGTCTTCAATTAAAACATTGTGGAATAGTTTCACAAACTCATGCCACCTGGAACACCACAGCATAATGGTGTGTCCGATCGTCATAACCGTACTTTATTAGATATAGTGCAATCTATGATGTCTCTTACCGATCTAACACTATCGTTTTGGGGTTATGCATTAGAGACAGCTGCATTCACGTTAAAAAGGGCACCATCTAAATCCTTTGGGACGACACAATCTGAATTATGGTTTGGCAAGAAACCAAAGTTGTCGTTTCTTAAAGTTTTGGGTTGTGATGCTTATGTGAAAAAGTTTCATCCTAATAAGCTCAAACCCAAATCGGATAAATATGTCTTCATAGGATACCCAAAGGAGACTGTTGGGTACACCTTCTATCATAGATCCGAAGGCAAGACATTCGTTGCTAATAATAGATCCTTTCTAGAGAAGGAGTTTCTCTCGAAAGAAGTGAGTGGGAGGAAAGTAGAAAACTTGATAAGGTAATTGTACATTCGCCCTTATTGGAAAGTAGTTCATCACAGAAATCTGTTCTTGTGACTACTACACCAATTAGTGAGGAAGCTAATGATGATGATCATGTAACTTCAGATCAAGTTACTACCAAATCTCGTAGGTAAACCAGAGTGAGATCCGCACCAGAGTGGTACGGTAATCCTGTTCTGGAAGTCATGTTACTAGACCATGACGAACCTACGAACTATGAGGAAGCGATGATGAGCCCAGATTCCGCGAAATGGCTTAAGGCCATGAAATCTGAGATGAGATCCATGTATGAGAACAAAGTATGGACTTTGGTTGACTTGCCCGATGTTCGGCAAGTCATTGAGATTAAATGGATCTTCAAGAGGAAGACGGACGCTGATAGTAGTGTTACTATCTACAAAGCTAGAATTGTCGCAAAAAGGTTTTCGACAAGTTCAAGGTGTTGACTACGATAAGAGTTTCTCACTCGTATCTATGCTTAAGTCTGTCCGAATCATGTTAGCAATTGCCGCATTTTCTGAAATCTGGCAAATGGATAAACAAAGCTTCATTCCTTAATGTATTTCTTAAAGAAGAGTTGTATATGATGCAACCAGAAGGTTTTGTCAATCCTAAAAGTGTTAGCAAAATATGCAAGCTCCAGCGATCCATTTGTGGACTGGTGCAAGCATCTTGGAGTTGGAATATACGCTTTGACAAGTTGATCAAAGCATATAGTTTTATACAGACTTGCGGTGAAGCCTGTATTTACAAGAAAGTGAGTGGGATCACTACATCATTTCTGATAAGTATATGTGAATGACATATTATTGATCAGAAATAATGTAGAATTATTCTGCAAAGCATAAAGGAGTGTTTGAAAGGAGTTTTTTTTAAAGAATGACCTCGGTGAAGCTGCTTACATATTGAGCATCAAGATCTATAGAGATAGATCAAAAACACTTGATCAGTTTTTTCAACGAGTACATACCTTGACAAGATTTTGAAGTAGTTCAAAATGGAACAGTCAAAGAAAGAATTCTTGCCTGTGTTACAAGGTGTGAAATTGAGTAAGACTCAGAGCCCGACCACGAAAGAAAATACAAAGAGAATGAAAGTCATTCCCTATGCCTTGGCCATAGGTTCTATAAAGTATGCCATGATGTGTACCAGACCTATTGTATACCCTACACTAATTTTGGCAAGGGAGTACAATAGTGATCTAGGAGTAGATCACTGGACAGTGGTCAAAATTATCCTTAGTGGAATAAGGATATGTTTCTCGATTATGGAGGTGACAAAAGGTTCATCGTAAAAAGTTACGTCGATGCAAGTTTTGACACAGATCTGGATGACTCTAAGTCTCGATCTAGATACATATTGAAAGTGGGAGCAATTAGCTAGAGTATCTCCGTGCAGAGCATTGTAGACATAGAATTCGCAAAATACTTACGGATCTGTATGTGACAGACCTGTTGACTAAAATTATCTCACAAGCAAAACATGATCACACCTTAGTACTCTTTGAGTGTTAATCACATAAACGATGTGAACTAGATTACTGACTCTAGTAAAGCCTTTGGGTATAGGTCACATGACAATGTGAACTATGGGTGTTAATCACATGGTGATGTGAACTATTAGTGTTGAATCACATGGCGATGTGAACTAGATTATTGACTCTAGTGCAAGTGGGAGACTGAAGGAAATATGCCCTAGAGGCAATAATAAAGTTATTATTTATTTCCTTATATCATGATAAATGTTTATTATTCATGCTAGAATTGTATTAACCGGAAACATAATACATGTGTGAATACATAGACAAACAGAGTGTCACTAGTATGCCTCTACTTGACTAGCTCGTTAATCGAAGATGGTTATGTTTCCTAACCATGAACAAAAGAGTTGTTATTTGATTAACGCGATCACATCATTAGAAGAATGATGTGATTGACTTGACCCATTCCGTTAGCTTAGCACTCGATCATTTAGTATGTTGCTATTGCTTTCTTCATGACTTATAAATGTTCCTATGACTATGAGATTATGCAACTCCCGTTTACCGGAGGAACACTTTATGTGCTACCAAATGTCACAACGTAACTAGGTGATTATAAAGGAGCTCTACAGGTGTCTCCAAAGGTACATGCTGGGTTGGCGTATTTCGAGATTAGGATTTGTCACTCCGATTGTCGGAGAGGTATCTCTGGGCCCTCTCGGTAATGCACATCACATAACCTTGCAAGCATTGCAACTAATGAGTTAGTTGCGGGATGATGTATTACGAAACGAGTAAAGAGACTTGCCGGTAACGAGATTGAACTAGGTATTGAGATACCGACGATCGAATCTCGGGCAAGTAACATACCGATGACAAAAGGAACAACGTATGTTGTTATGCGGTCTGACCGATAAAGATCTTCATAGAATATGTGGGAGCCAATATGAGCATCCAGGTTCCGTATTGGTTATTGACCGGAGACGTGTCCCGGTCATGTCTACATTGTTCTCGAACCCATAGGGTTCGCACGCTTAAGGTTTCGATGACAGTTATATTATGAGTTTATGAGTTTTGATGTACCGAAGGAGTTCGGAGTCCCGGATGAGATCGGGGACATGACGGGGAGTCTCGAAATGGTCGAGACGTAAAGATCGATATATTGGACGACTATATTCGGACATCGGAAAGGTTCCGAGTGATTCGGGTATTTTTGGAGGTACCGCGGAGTTACGGGAATATGAGGAAGAAGCAATGGGCCTTAATGGGCCTTAGTGGAAAGGACCAGGAGGTGGCGCGCGCCCCTCCCAAGCCCAGTCCGAATTGGACAAGGGGTTTGGGGCGCGGCCCCTCTCTCCCTTCCTTCCCCTCTTCTCCCCTTTCCCCCCTTCTCCTAGTTGCACTAGGAAAGGAGGAAACCTAGTCCAACTAGGAGTAGGAATCCTACTCCCTGGCGCGCCCCTCCTAGGGCCGGCCTCCTCCCCCTTGCTCCTTTATATACGGGGGTTGGGGGGCACCTCTAGACACACAAGTTCATCCACGTGATCATATTCTTAGCCGTGTGCGGTGCCCCCTTCCACCATAATCCTCGATAATATTGTAGCGGTGCTTAGGCGAAGCCCTGTGACGGTAGAACATCAAGATCGTCACCACGCCGTCGTGCTGACGGAACTCTTCCCCAACACTTTGCTGGATCGGAGTCCGGGGATCGTCATCGAGCTGAACGTGTGCTAGAACTCAGAGGTGTTGTAGTTTCGGTGCATGATCGGTCGGGCCGTGAAGACATACGACTACATCAACCGCGTTGTGCTAAATCTTCCGATGTCGTTCTACAAGGGTACATAGATCACACTCTCCCCTCTCGTTTCTATGCATCACCATGGTCTTGCGTGTGCATAGGAATTTTTTTGAAATTACTACGTTCCCCAACACTTTTGACCATATAAATTTGACATGCATGCTCAAGAACAGGGTCACCTAAGCAGCAAAAATTTGCAATGAATAAAGCACTAGAACAAAAACTAGTTGGACCAATGGAGGAGTCACATACCAAGGAACAATCTGCCCAAGCAGTTTTGTGAGAGGTGCTTTGAGCAAGGAGATTGAAAATGGCAGCAAAGAGGGGCTGGAACGCGTGCTTGAGTTGATTTTTCATGTTTGAGGGAGGAAGAAGAAGAGGATGGGTGCAGGAATAAGTGGAGGAGGGCCACCGTGGGCCCACGAGGCAGGGGGGCGCGCCCTAGGGGGTGGACGCGCCCTCCACCCTCGTGGCAATGCGGTTGGCCCCCTGGTGTCTTCTTTGTTCCATAAATCCTCAAATATTCTAGAAAAAATCATATTTAATTTTCAGGGCATTTGGAGAACTTTTATTTTCGAGGTATTTTTATATTGCACAGATAATCAGATAACAGACAGAATTTTTTTATTTTTACTTTATTTCAACTAAATAACAGAAAGTATAGAGAGGGTACAGAAGGTTGTGCTTCTAGTTTCATCCATCTCATGCTCATCAAAAGGAATCCACTAACAAGGTTGATCAAGTCTTGTTAACAAACTCATTCCGATTAACATGAAACCGGAGAAATTTAGAATAACAGTAGGTTACCTCAACGGGGATATGCACATCCCCAATAATAAGTATATTATATTTCTTCTTGATAGTAGGAAGAGGAAATTCAAAACCTCCAAATATAATCGATGGAATTGATACTAAGAACTTGAGGTTGTTTCCTTGGAAAGTGTACCGTATGCTCATTACCATTAACATGAAAAGTGACATTTCCTTTGTTGCAATCAATAAAAACCCCTGCAGTATTAAGAAAAGGTCTTCCAAGAATAATAGACATACTATCGTCCTCGGGAATATCAAGAATAACAAAGTCCGTTAAAATAGTAACGTTTGCAACCACAACAGGCACATCCTCACAAATACCGATAGGTATAGCAGTTGATTTATCAGCCATTTGCAAATATATTTCAGTAGGTGTCAACTTATTCAAGTCAAGTCTACAATATAAAGAGAGGCATAACACTAACACCGGCTCCAACATCACATAAAGCAGTTTTTAACATAGTTTCTTTTAATGGAGCATGGTATAGTAGGTACTCCTGGATCTCCAAGTTTCTTTGGTATTCCACCCTTAAAAGTATAATTAGCAAGCATGGTGGAAATTTCAGCTTCTGGTATCTTTCTTTTATTTGTAACAATGTCTTTCATGTACATAGCATAAGGATTCATTTTGAGCATATCAGTCAATCGCATACGCAAAAAGATAGGTCTAATCATTTCAGCAAAGTGCTCAAAATCCTCATCATCCTTTTTCTTGGATGGTTTGGGGGGGAAGGCATGGGTTTCTGAACCCAAGGCTCTCTTTCTTTACCATGTTTCCTAGCAACAAGGTCTTTCTTATCATAATGTTGATTCTTTGATTGTGGGTTATCAAGATCAACAGCAAGTTCAATTTCTACATCATTATCATTACTAGGTTGAGCATTATTATGAACATCATCATTAACATTTTCATTAGGTTCATGTTCATTGCCAGATTGTGTTTCAGCATCAGACATAGATATACCATTTTGATTATCAGGTGGTTCAGCAATAGGTTCACTAGAAGTTTGCACAGTTCTATCATTTTTCTTTTTCTTCCTTTTAGAAGAACTAGGTGCATCAATATTATTTCTCTAAGAATCTTGCTCAACTCTCTTAGGGTGGCCTTCAGGATACAAAGGTTCCTGAGTCATTCTACCAGTTCTAGTAGCCACTTTAACAGCATAATCATTTTTCTTACTATTCATCTCATTGAGCAATTCCTTTTGAGCTTTAAGTACTTGTTCTACTTGAGTGGTAACCATAGAAGCATGTTTGCTAACAAGTTTAAGTTCACCTCTAATATTAGCCATATAATCACCTAAATATTTAATCATATCAGCATGTTGTTTTAATTGTCTACCAAAATAAGCATTGAAGTTTTCTTGCTTAAACATAAAATTATCAAACTCATCCAAGCATTGACTAGCAATTTTAGCAGGATGGATTTCAGCTTTATCATATCTATAGAGAATTTACCTTTACTACCTGTGTCGGGTTATCGAGGTCTGGGGGTTCTTCGATAAATAAAGGATTAAGATCATATGTTTCTTCAATAGGCGGTAAATTAAGACCATGTATTTCTTCAATACGAAGTAAATTCTTAACATCTTCAGCTTTAATACCTTTTTCTTTCATAGACTTCTTTTCCTCTTGCATATCTTCGGGACTGAGAAATAGAACACCTCTCTTCTTCGGAGTTGGTTTAGGAATAGGATCATTAATTGGAGTAGGAGCTGGCTCAGGAGGTGCCCAATTATTTTCATTTGTAAACATATTATTCAATAAGATTTCAGCTTCATCCGGTGTTCTTTCCCTGAAAAGGGAACCGGCACAACTATCCAGGTAATCTCTGGAAGCATCGGTTAGTCCATTTTAAAAGATATCAAGTATTTCATTTTTCTTAAGAGGATGATCAGGCAAAGCATTAAGTAACTTGAGAAGCCTCCCCCAAGCTTGTGGGAGACTCTCTTCTTTAATTTGCACAAAGTTGTATATTTCCTTTAAAGCAGCTTGTTTCTTATGAGCAGGGAAATATTTAGCAGAGAAGTAGTAAATCATATCCTGGGGACTACGCACACAACCAAGATCAAGAGAATTAAACCATATCTTAGCATCACCCTTTAATGAGAACAGAAATATTTTAAGGATATAAAAGTAGCGAGATCTCTCATCATTAGTGAACAGGGTAGCTATATCATTTAATTTAGTAAGATGTGCTACAACAGTTTCAGATTCATAGCCATGAAAAGGATCAGATTCAACTAAAGTAATTATATCAGGATCAACAGAGAATTCATAATCCTTGTCAGTAACACAGATAGGTGAAGTGGCAAAAGCAGGGTCAGGTTTCATCCTAGCACTTAGAGATTGCTTGTTCCATTTAGCTAATAACCTTTTGAGTTCATATCTATCTTTGCAAGCTAAAATAGCTAAAGAAGCTTCTCGATCAAATAAATAACCCTCAGGAATAACAAGTGATTCTTCATCATCGCTTTCATCATCATAATCAGATTCAATATTTTCAATCTCTCTAGCCCTAGCAAGTCGTTCCTCGAGAAAATCACCAAGTGGCACAGTAGTATCAAGCATAGAAGTAGTTTCATCATAAGTATCATGTATAGCAGAAGTAGCATCATCAATAACATGCGACATATCAGAACGAATAGCAGAAGCGGGTTTAGGTGTCGCAAGCTTACTCATAACAGAAGGTGAATTAAGTGCAGAGCTAGATGGCAGTTCCTTACCTCCCCTCATAGTCGAGGAATAAATTGTTGTCTTAGCATCTTTCAAATTCGTCATAGTGTCCAGCTGATATAAATCCCAAGTGACTCAAAGAATAGAGCTATGCTCCCCGGCAACGGCGCCAGAATTAGTCTTGATAACCCACAAGTATAGAGGATCGCAACAGCTTTCGAGGGTAGAGTGTTCAACCCAAAATTATTGATTCGACACAAGGGGAGCCAAAGAATATTCTCAAGTATTAGCAGCTGAGTTGTCAATTCAAGCACACCTGGAAACTTGGTATCTGCAGCAGAGTGTTTAGTAGCAAAGTAATATGATAGTGGTGGTAACGGTAACAAAAGCGTAATGAAAGCAAAGTAAAGTTTTTGGTATTTTGTAGTGATTGTAACAATAGCAACGAGAAGGTAAATAAGCATAAACCAGTATATGGAAAGCTCGTAGGCATCGGATCAGTGATGGATAATTATGCTGGATGTGGTTCATCATGTAACAGTCATAACATAGGGTGACACATAACTAGCTCCAATTCGTCAATGTAATGTAGGCATGTATTCCGAATATAGTCATACGTGCTTATGGAAAAGAACTTGCATGACATCTTTTGTCCTACCCTCCTGTGGCAGCGGGGTCCTAATGGAAACTAAGGGATATCAAGGCCTCCTTTTAATAGAGAACCGGAACAAAGCATTAGCACATAGTGAATACATGAACTCCTCAAACTACGGTCATCACCGGTAAGTATCCCGATTATTGTCACTTCGGGATTAACGGATCATAACACATAATAGGTGACTATAGACTTGCAAGATAGGATCAAGAACTCTCATATATTGATGAAAACATAATAGGTTCAGATCTGAAATCATGGCACTCGGGCCCTAGTGACAAGCATTAAGCATAGCAAAGTCATAGCAACATCAATCTCAGAACATAGTGGATACTAGGGATCAAACCCTAACAAAACTAACTCGATTACATGGTAAATCTCATCCAACCCATCACCGTCCGGCAAGCCTACGATGGAATTACTCAAGCACAACGGTGAGCATCATGAAATTGGTGATGGAGGATGGTTGATGATGGCGACTACGATGAATCCCCGTATCCAGAGCCCCGAACGGACTCCAGATCAGCCCTCCCGAGAGGTTTTAGGGCTTGGCGGTGGCTCCGTATCGTAAAACGCGATGATTTCTTCTCTCCTATTCTTTTCTCCCCGAAAGCAGATATATAGAGTTGGAGTTGGAGTCGGGAGGTCTCCAGGGGGCCCACGAGGTAGGGGGTGCACCCCGCACCCTCGTGGACAGGGTGTGGGCCCCCTGGTCTTCATCTTTGGCGATGATTTTTTATTATTTATTGCAAGATATTCAGTGGAGTTTTAGGTCATTCCGAGAACTTTTGTGTTCTGCACATAAAACAACATCATGGAAATTCTGCTGAAAACAACATCAGTTCGGGTTAGTTCCATTCAAATCATACTAGTTAGAGTCCAAAACAAGGGCAAAAGTGTTTGGAAAGTAGATACGATGGAGACATATCACCTACCACTTGTTATATCATGCCTCCCACATTGCCATGTCAAGCCTCTAACCCACCTTCCTAGCAAACCGTTGTTTGGCTATGTTATCGCTTTTGCTCAGCCCCTCTTATAGCGTTGCTAGTTATAGGTGAAGTTGAAGATTGTTCCACGTTGGAACATGGATATGTTGGGATATCACAATATCTCTTATTTTATTAATGCATCTATATACTTGGTAAAGGGTGGAAGGCTCGTCCTTATGCCTGGTGTTTTGTTACACTCTTGGCGCCCTAGTTTCCGTCATACCGGTGTTATGTTCCTTGATTTTGTGTTCCTTACGCAGTTGGGTGTTATAGGAACCCCTTGACAGTTCGCTTTGAATAAAACTCCTCCAGCAAGGCCCAACCTTGGTTTTACATTTGCCTAACAACCTATAACCTTCCCTTGGGTTTTCGCGAGCCCGAGGGTCATCTTTATTTAACCCCCTCGGGCCAGTGCTTCTCTAAGTGTTGGTTCAAACTAAGTAGACTGCTGGGCCACCTTGGGGAAACTTGAGGGCTGGTTTTACTCGTAGGATGTCTCATCCGGTGTTGCCCTGAGAGCGAGATATGTGCATCTCCTATCGGGATTGTCGGCACATCGGGCGGCTTTGTTGGTCTTGTTTTACCATTGTCGAAAAGTATTGTAGCCGGGATTCCGAGCCTGATCGGGTCTTCCCGGGAGAAGGAATATCCTTCGTTGACTGTGGGAGCTTGTGATGGGCTAAGTTGGGACACCCCTCCAGGGTATAAACTTTCGAAAGCCGTGCCGGTGGTTATGTGGCAGATGGGAATTTGTTAATGTCCGGTTGTATAGAACTTGACACTTGACTTAGTTAAAAATGCATCAACCGCATGTATAGCCGTGATGGTCTCTTCTCGGTGGAGTCCAGGAAGTGAACATGGTTCTTGTGTTATGGTTGTGCGTAAGTAGTTTCAGGATCACTTCTTGATCATTTCTAGCTTCACGACCGTTGCGTTGCTTCTCTTCCCGCTCTTATTTGCCTAAGTTAGCCACCATATTTGCTTAATGGTTGCTGCAGCTCCACCTCACTACCTTATCCTACCCATAAGCTTAAATAGTCTTGATCTTGCGGGTGTGAGATTATTGAGTCCTCGTGACTCACAGATACTTCCAAACAGTTGCAGGTGCCGATGATACCAGTGCAGGTGATGCTACCAAGCTCAAGTGGTAGCTCGATGAAGATCTTGATCGTTGTTATGCGTCTTTTCCGATTGATCAGTAGTGGAGCCCAGTTGGGATGATCGGGGATCTAGCATTTGGGGTTGTCTTCTTTTATTTTGGTTCCATAGTCGGACCTTGATTGTACTCTGGATGATGTATGTTTAACTTGTTATTTGTGTGAAGTGGCGATTGTAAGCCAACTCTTTATCCCTTTCTTATTCAGTACATGGGATTGTGTGAAGATTACCCCACTTGCGACTAAACCACCATGCGGTTATGCCTCTAAGTCATGCCTTGACACATGGGAGATATAGCCGCATCGTGGGCGTTACACTCCCCTTGTGTCAAATCAATAAATTTGGGTTGAATACTCTACCTCAAAAACTGTTGCAATCCCCTATACTTGTGGGTTACCAAGACCTTTTTCTGGTGCCATTTCCACAGAGCATAGCTCTATTCTCTGAGTGGCGATGATCACCATGAAGAATTTGAGAGATACCGAAACCAAGATTTTTTTTTCCTCTAGGACAAGTGGAGGTAAGGAATTGCCATCTAGCTCTGCACTTGATTCACCTTCTATTCTGAGTAAGCTTGCGACACCTACACCTGCTATTGATTCTGATATGTTGCAAGTAATTGATGATACTACTTCTGCTATGCATGATTCAGGGAGTCCTGGATTAGGGGGTCTCCGGACAGCCAGACTATAACCTTTGGCCGGACTGTTGGACTATGAAGATACAAGATTGAAGACTTCGTCTCATGTCCGGATGGAACTCTACTTGGCGTGGAAGGCAAGCTAGGCAATACGGATATGTATATCTCCTCCTTTGTAACCGACCTTGGGTAACCCTAGCCCTCTCCGGTGTCTATATAAACCGGAGGGTTTTAGTCCGTAGGACAACATACAATCATACCATAGGCTAGCTTCTAGGGTTTAGCCTCTCTGATCTCGTGGTAGATCTACTCTTGTATTACCCATATCATCAATATTAATCAAGTAGGACGTATGGTTTTACCTCCATCAAGAGGGCCCGAACCTGGGTAAAACTTCGTGTCCCCTGCCTCTTGTTACCATCCGCCTAGACGCACAGTTCGGGACCCCCTACTCGAGATCCGCCGGTTTTGACACCGACATTGGTGCTTTCATTGAGAGTTCCTCTGTGTCGTCGCCATTAGGCTTGATGGATCCTTCTATCATCATTAGCGATGCAGTCCAGGGTGAGACTTTTCTCCCCGGACATATTTTTGTATTCGGCGGCTTTGCACTGCGGGCCAATTCGCTTGGCCATCTAGAGCAGATTGAAAGCTATGCCCCTCGCCATCAGGTCAGGTTTGGAAGCTTAAGCTACACGGCGGATATTCGCGGAGACTTGATCTTCGACGGATTCGAGCCTCTGCCTTGTTGATACGTCTCCAACGTATCTATAATTTTTGATTGCTCCATGCTATATTATCTACTGTTTTGGACTATATTGGGCTTTATTTTCCACTTCTATATTATTTTTGGGACTAACCTATTAACCGGAGGCCCAACCCAGAATTGATGTTTTTGCCTATTTCAGTGTTTCGAAGAAACGGTATAACAAACGGAGTCCAAACGGAATAAAATCTTCGATAACGTGATTTTCTCACCGAACGTGATCCAAGAGACTTGGACCCTGCTCCAAGGAACAAAAGAGGCGGTCACGAGGGTGGGGGCGCCCCCCCTAGGGCGCGCCCCCTGCCTCGTGGGCCCCTCGTTGCTCCTTCGGCGTACTTCTTCCTCCTATATATACACACATACCCCCAAACAATCAGAACAGGAGCCAAAAACCTAATTCCACCGCCGCAACTTTCTGTATCCACGAGATCCCATCTTGGGGCCTGTTTCGGAGCTCCGCCGGAAGAGGGCCGTCATCACGGAGGGCTTCTACATCACCATAGCCTCTCTGACGAAGTGTGAGTAGTTTACCTCAGACCTTCGGGTCCATAGTTAGTAGCTAGATGGCTTCTTCTCTCTCTTTGAATCTCAATACAAAGTTCTCCCCCTCTCTTGTGGAGATCTATTCGATGTAATCTTCTTTTTGCGGTGTGTTTGTTGAGACCGATGAATTGTGGGTTTGTGATCAAGTCTATCTATGAATAATATTTGAATCTTCTCTGAATTCTTTTATGTATGATTGGTTATCTTTGCAAGTCTCTTCGAATTATCCATTTGGTTTGGCCAACTAGATTGGTAGTTCTTGCCATGGGAGAAGTGCTTAGCTTTGGGTTCGATCTTGCGGTGTCCTTACCGAGTGACAGAAGGGGCAGCAAGGCACGTATTGTATCGTTGCCATCGAGGATAACAAGATGGGGTTTATTTCATATTGCATGAATTTATCTCTCCACATTATGTCATCTTACTTAAGGCGTTACTCTGTTTTTAACTTAATACTCTAGATGCATGCTGGATAGTGGTTGATGAGTGGAGTAATAGTAGTAGATGCAGAATCGTTTCAATCTACTTGTCACGGACGTGATGCCTATATACATGATCATGCCTAGATATTCTCATAAGTATGCACAATTCTATCAATTGCTCAACAGTAATTTGTTCACCCACCGTAGAATACTTATGCTCTTGAGAGAAGCCAATAGTGAAACCTATGGCCCCCGGGTCTATTCTCATCATATCAATCTCCATCACTTTAATATTGTTTTGCTATTTACTTTGCCTTTACTTTTTACCTTGCATCTTTATATCAAAAATACCAAAGATATTCTATCTATCAGATCTCACTCTCGTAAGTGACCGTGAAGGGCTTGACAACCCCTAATCACGTTGGTTGCGAGTAGCTATCGCTTTGTGCAGGTACGAGGGACTTGAGCGAGGTAAGAAGAAATAATGCGTTTTCAATCTCTAGATTATGTTGCTTTTAATGAAAATCTTAGAAGAAGGGTTCCTACCAATGTTTTAGTTGATAAAATTTCTGAACTTAATGATGATTTGGCTATTCGAAATAATGAACTAGGATATTCTCTTGAATATAGGCTCACAAAGTTCGGTCAAAAGAATGCTTATAATGATGAATTGGTTGTGCATTATGAAGGACCAAAGGAGGAACCTATACCTCCCAAGGTTGATCTTGGGGACTTTTGTCCCGTTAAATTTAGTCCTTTTGATTACTTTTGCTTGCCTCAAAGAAAACTTGCTGCCGAACCTATCTTATTACTATGGCAATACATAGATCTATTCTTGCTTGTTATGCCTAGCTAGGGGCATTAAATGATAGCGCTTGTTGGGAGGCAACCCAATTTTATTTTTATTCCTTGCTATTTGCTCCTGTTTAGTAATAAATAAATTATTTAGCCTGTGTTTAGGTTGTGTTTTTTGTGTTTAATTAGTGTTTGTGCCAAGTAGAACCGTTGGGAAGACTTGGGGAAAGTCTTGTTGAACTTGCTGTAAAAAACAGAAACTTTAGCTCTCACGAGAACTGCAGTCATTTTTATTTGAAGAGTGCTATTTAGTTAATTATTTTTGCAGATGATTAATAGATAAATTCCTCACGTCCAGAAATTTATTTTAGAATTTTTGGGGTTCCAGATCTTGCGCTAGCTACAGATTACTACAGACTGTTCTGTTTTTGACAGATTCTGTTTTTCGTGTGTTGTTTGCTTATTTTGATGAATCTATGGCTAGTAAAATAGTTTATAATCCATAGAGAAGTTGGAATACAGTAGTTTTAACACCAATATAAATAAATAATGTGTTCATTACAGTACCTTGAAGTGGTCTTTTTTTTCTTTCGCTAACGGAGCTCATGAGTTTTCTATTTTGAGTTTTGTGTTGTGAAGTTTTCAAGTTTTGGGTGAATTCTTTTGATGGATCATGGAACAAGGAGTTGAAAGAGCCTAAGCTTGGGGATGCCCATGGCACCCCCAAGATAATCCAAGGACACCAAAAAGTTAAAGCTTGGGGATGCCCCGGAAGGCATCTCCTCTTTTCGTCCACTTCCATCGGTAATTTACTTGGAGCTATATTTTTATTCACCAACATGATATGTGTTTTGCTTGGAGCGTCTTGTATTATTTGTGTCTTTGTTTGCTACTATACCACAAGCATCCTTTCTGTACACACCTTTTGAGAGATCCATACATGAACTAAAATTTGATAGAATACTCTATGTGCTTCACTTATATCTTTTGAGCTAGATAATTTTGCTCTATGTGCTTCACTTATATCTTTTGAGCTAGATAATTTTGCTCTATGTGCTTCACTTATATCTTTTTAGCTAGATAATTTTGCTCTTTGTGCTTCACTTATATCCTTCGAGTAAGATAATTTTGCTCTATGTGCTTCACTTAGATCTTTTAGAGCACGGTGGTGGATTCGTTTTAAAGAAACTATTGATATCTCATGCCTCACTTAAATTAATTTGAGAGTCTCTTAAATAGCATGGTAATTTACCTAATAATAATATGCTTGGTATTCAAAATTTGTTAAACTTTCTTTTGAGTGTGTTGAATACTAAGAAAAGATTGAAGCATGATAATTGTTTTGAGATATGGAGGTGATAATATTAAAGTCATGCTAGTTGAGTAGTTGTGAATTTAAAGAATACTTGTGTTGAAGTTTGTGATTCCCGTAGCATGCACGTATGGTGAACCGTTGTGTGATGAAGTCGGTGCATGACTTATTTATTGATTGTCTTCCTTATGAGTGGCGGTCGGGGACGAGCGATGGTTTTTTCCTACCAATCTATTCCCCTAGGAGCTTGCGCATAGTACTTTGCTTTGATAGCTTCTAAATTTTTGCAATAAGTATATGAGTTTTTATGACTAATGTTGAGTCCATGGATTATACACACTCTCACCCTTCCACCCTTTCTAGCCTCTCTAATACCGAGCAACTTTCGCCGGTATCGTACACCTACCATATACCTTCCTCAAAACAGCCACCATACCTACCTATTATGGCATTTCCATAGCCATTCCGAGATATATTGCCATGCAACTTTCCACCATCTAGTTCATCATGACACATTCATCATTGTCATATTGCATATCCCGGTACACCGCCGGATGCATTCACATAGAGTCATATTTTGTTCTAAGTATCGAGTTGTAATTGTTGAGTTGTAAGAAAAATAGAAGTGTGATGATCATAATTATTAGAGCATTGTCCCAATAAAGAAAGAATGGTGCAGACTATGATGCCCCCACAAGTCGGGATGAGACTCCGGACGAAAAAAAGAGAGGCCAAAGAAGCCAAATAAAAAAAGAGAAAGGCCATAAAAAAGAGAAAGGCCATATAAAAATAAAAAATATAAAAAATGAGAGAAAAAGAGAGAAGGGACAATGTTACTATCCTTTTACCACACTTGTGCTTCAAAGTAGCACCATGATCTTCATAGTAGAGAGTCTCTCATGTTATCACTTTCATATACTAGTGGGAATCTTTCATTATAGAACTTGGCTTGTATATTCCAATGATGGGATTCCTCAAATTGCCCTAGGTCTTCATGAGTAAGCAAGTTGGATGCACACCCACTAGTTTGTTTTGTTGAGCTTTCATTTATTTATAGCTCTAGTGCATCTGTTGCATGGCAATCCCTACTCACTCACATTGATATCTATTAATGGGCATCTCCATAGCCCGTTGATACGCCTAGTTTATGTGAGACTATCTTCTCCCTTTTTGTCTTCTCCACAACCACCATTCTATTCCACCTATAGTGCTATATCCATGGCTCACGCTCATGTATTGCGTGAAGATTGAAAAAGTTAGAGTATGAAACAATTGCTTGGCTTGTCATCGGGGTTGTGCATGATTTAAATACTTTGTGTGGGGAAGATGGAGCATAGCCAGACTATATGATTTTGTAGGGATAACTTTCTTTAGCCATGTTATTTTGAGAAGACATAATTGCTTTGTTAGTATGCTTGAAGTATTATTATTTTCTATGTCAATATAAACCTTTGTCTTGAATCTTTCTAATCTGAATATTCATACCACAATTAAAAAGATTTACAATGAAATTATGCCAAGTAGCACTCCGCATCAAAAATTCTCCTTTTGTCATTTACCTACTCGAGGACGAGCAGGAATTAAGCTTGGGGATGCCTGATACGTCTCCAACGTATCTATAATTTTTGATTGCTCCATGCTATATTATCTACTGTTTTGGACTATATTGGGCTTTATTTTCCACTTCTATATTATTTTTGGGACTAACCTATTAACCGGAGGCCCAACCCAGAATTGATGTTTTTGCCTATTTCAGTGTTTCGAAGAAACGGTATAACAAACGGAGTCCAAACGGAATAAAATCTTCGATAACGTGATTTTCTCACCGAACGTGATCCAAGAGACTTGGACCCTGCTCCAAGGAACAAAAGAGGCGGTCACGAGGGTGGGGGCGCCCCCCCTAGGGCGCGCCCCCTGCCTCGTGGGCCCCTCGTTGCTCCTTCGGCGTACTTCTTCCTCCTATATATACACACGTACCCCCAAACAATCAGAACAGGAGCCAAAAACCTAATTCCACCGCCGCAACTTTCTGTATCCACGAGATCCCATCTTGGGGCCTGTTTCGGAGCTCCGCCGGAAGAGGGCCGTCATCACGGAGGGCTTCTACATCACCATAGCCTCTCCGATGAAGTGTGAGTAGTTTACCTCAGACCTTCGGGTCCATAGTTAGTAGCTAGATGGCTTCTTCTCTCTCTTTGAATCTCAATACAAAGTTCTCCCCCTCTCTTGTGGAGATCTATTCGATGTAATCTTCTTTTTGCGGTGTGTTTGTTGAGACCGATGAATTGTGGGTTTGTGATCAAGTCTATCTATGAATAATATTTGAATCTTCTCTGAATCCTTTTATGTATGATTGGTTATCTTTGCAAGTCTCTTCGAATTATCCATTTGGTTTGGCCAACTAGATTGGTAGTTCTTGCCATGGGAGAAGTGCTTAGCTTTGGGTTCGATCTTGCGGTGTCCTTACCGAGTGACAGAAGGGGCAGCAAGGCACGTATTGTATCGTTGCCATCGAGGATAACAAGATGGGGTTTATTTCATATTGCATGAATTTATCTCTCTACATTATGTCATCTTGCTTAAGGCGTTACTCTGTTTTTAACTTAATACTCTAGATGCATGCTGGATAGCAGTCGATGAGTGGAGTAATAGTAGTAGATGCAGAATCGTTTCGATCTACTTGTCACGGACGTGATGCCTATATACATGATCATGCCTAGATATTCTCATAATTATGCACAATTCTATCAATTGCTCAACAGTAATTTGTTCACCCACCGTAGAATACGTATGCTCTTGAGAGAAGCCACGAGTGAAACCTATGGCCCCCAGGTCTATTCTCATCATATCAATCTCCATCACTTTAATATTGTTTTGCTATTTACTTTGCCTTTACTTTTTACCTTGCATCTTTATATCAAAAATACCAAAAATATTCTATCTATTATATCTCACTCCCGTAAGTGACCGTGAAGGGTTTGACAACCCCTAATCGCGTTGGTTGCGAGTAGCTATCGCTTTGTGCAGGTACGAGGGACTTGAGCGTGGCCTCCTACTGGATTGACACCTTGGTTCTCAAAAACTGAGGGAAATACTTACGCTACTCTGCTGCATCATCCCTTCCTCTTCGGAGAAAATCAACGCAAGCTCAAGACGTAGCACTTATGCGTCACGCGGTCATGATGAGTACGATTTAGCTCTACCATCCGACAGTGTTCAGGAGATCGCACCGGCAGCCGCTCTGACCCTCAATTTGGAGCCAGTTGTGCCGTCCATGGATGGGTGGATGGACCCCTCCACGGAGGCCTTACCCCCATTGGCAACCGAGCCGAACATTGACCTTGCTCTGCACGAGAGCCGTGTTGACAAACTGCCGGATCTTTCTCCGGCCACGGACTCCGAACCGCCTGCGCCCGTTCCTATCAAATCCGATTGGGCGCCGATCATGGAGTTTACCTCCGCGGATATCTTTCAGCACTCGCCCTTCGGCGATATACTGAATTCATTACGGTCTCTCTCCTTGTCAGGAGCATCCTGGCCGAACTATGTCCGCCAGGACTAGGATGCGGACGACAAAGAAATTCGCGGCCCACCCACCACTCACTTAGTAGCCACTGTCGATGACTTAACCGACATGCTCGACCTCGACTCCGAAGACATCGACGATATGGACGACGATGCAGGAGACGAATAGGAACCACTGCCCACAGTGCACTGGACGCCCACTTCATCACATGACGTATACATGGTGAACACACCAAAAGAAAACGACGACGAGGAACGGAAGGACGCAACGAAGGGTTGTCCCCTCGAGAAGCAGTCAAAGCGGCAGCGTAAGCGCCGCTCCAAATCCCGCCTCGGCAGAAACAACGATCATACAGACCCAGCGTTAGAGCAGGGTGAACCATCGCCGGACCACGGCAACCCGGAGAATCAAACTGAACAACCCGATTCTGTCAAGGATAACAGTCCGGATGACATCACACTGGACAGACACCCGAAGCAACAGAATGCCCGTCAAAGGCTCGTTGCCACCGCGAGGAGTCTAAAAAGTAGAAGCAAAGGCTCAAGGCTGCGCAAGACACACTTAAAATCAGATGGAGTAAAGTACTCAATACAGCAGCAAAGTACGGCGATAATTGCCCCACCAAGAGCTACCCGAAGTGGAAGTTGCTACCTGAATTCAACGAGGAGGCCTTAGATCCCCCGCAACCGAAAATTAAAACGGCCACCTGGCCGGATAGACGACCTCACGGCAACATAGAGTGGCAAACAACGCCGCACATAAGCCACTACGCGATCCACGCGAGGGCCCGCATCAAGGGGACGGCGCAACCAGATCCATCTATGGACCACACAAACGCGCTCCAGCATACGATGCAACACAACAAACATCCGAACAACACGGTACACCCAGATACAGGGGTGCCGCACCCCCCTATGTTTCACCGATGAGGTGCTGGACCATGAATTTCCATAGGGATTCAAACCCGTTAACATAGAGGCATACGACGGAACAACAGACCCTGGGGTCTGGATCGAGGACTATATCCTCCATATCCATATGGATCGAGGAGATGATCTCCACGCCATCAAGTACTTACCCCTTAAGCTCAAAGGGCCAGCTCGGCACTGGCTTAAAAGCCTCCCCGAAAACTCCATGGGAAGCTGGGAAGAGCTCGAAGATGCTTTTCGGGCAAATTTTCAAGGGACTTATGTCCGACCTCCGGATGCGGACGATTTGAGTCATATAACTCAACAACCCGGAGAGTCAGCCCAAAAGCTTTGGAACAGGTTTCTTACTAAAAAGAACCAAATAGTCGACTGTCCGGACGCCGAAGCCTTGGCAGCTTTTAAGCATAGCGTTCGCGACGAATGGCTTGCCAGACACCTCGGCCAAGAAAAGTCGAGAACAATGGCAGCATTAACAAGCCTCATGACCCGCTTTTGCGTGGGTGAGGACAGCTGGCTAGCCAGATGCAGCACCAGCGACCCAAGCACATCCGAAGTTAGAGATGAAAACGGAAAATCACGATGTAGCAAAAATAACAAGCGCCGGAATAAAGAAGACGGCTCGAAGAGCACGGCAGTAAATGTCGGATTCAGAAGCTCTCAGCCAGGTCAGCAAAAGCCGCCCCCTAAAAGCACCAAAGATGAACTGTCCAGCCTGGACAAAATTCTGGACCAAGTATATCAGATCCATAGCACCCCTGGTAAACCCGCTAATCATACCCATAGAGAATGTTGGGTCTTCAAGCAGTCCAGCAAGCTGAACGCTGTACACAAGGGGGAGGATACACCAAGCGAAGACGAGGATGAGCCTCTCAAGCACGACACTGGGGAACAAAAGAAATTTCCACCAGAAGTCAAAACAGTAAACGTGTTACACGTGATCAAGGGGAGAAATAAAGCGGCACTCCCAGAGAAATATGCCCAAGGACCTATCACCGCGGAGTCCTGCCACTGGTCGGATCAACCGATCACTTTCGACCATCGGGATTACTCAGCAAATATCTGGCATGCAGGATGGGCTGCCTTGGTATTAGACCCAATAATTGATGGATACCATTTCACACGAGTCCTGATGGACGTTGGCAGCAGTCTAAACCTGATATATTAGGACACAATCCGCAAAATGGGGATAGACCCAACGAAAATTTGCCACAACAATACTACCTTTAAAGGAGTAACGCCAGGCCCAGGGGCTCACTGCAAGGGCTCCCTGCTACTAGAAGTTATACTCGGCTTTCCCGCTAACTTCCGTAGCGAAAATTTAACCTTCCACATTGCTCCGTTCCAAAGTGGCTATCAAGCACTACTTGGACGCGAAGCTTTCGCTCGCTTTAACGCAATACCGCACTACGCTTCCCTCACACTTAAGATGCCCGGTCCACGTGGCATCATTACAGTAAATGGACATATGAAGCGATCCCTACGCGCCAAAGAGAATGCGGCTGCCTGGGCAGCCGCACACTAAAACGGCCTCACCAACTAAAGTATTCGATAGGTCGTCAAGACCACAGACACGGTTAGACGAGTCCATCGCAACTGTATGTAATTCGTACAGGTTTGATGACCACACCCCTATCACAAATACAAGGGGCTCAACACGCGCAGACAAGTGGCAATTTTTACTCATCTTGAATTATACATGGTTTTTTCAAAAAAACCTACCTTTTTGCATGACAACTTTCACCAAAGTTCCTCTCTTTTACAGATGATCACCGTGCTACACCCATCCAGGATACGGCACAACGGAGACACAAGCGCAGACATGCGGCAGGGACCCATTCCAAGGATTCTTTTTAGATTAAGACCCTGTGTCAACCTTTTTTACTGTCTCTTGTTGATACACATCCCTCGGATTCTCAGTACAATTGAGAAGGATGCTGGCGTCTTGGCATGTGGCCACGTCAGAATAATGCACGTACCTGAACACCAGGGGCTTCTTACAAAGGGCACTGATTAGGCCTGGTTCATACCATAAAGACCGAATACCTTAGGGAGTGTTCAGCATCGCGAGTTTGGCCCTATATGCATCAGCTCCGAATCATGTCTTTGGTCAAATGTTGGGTTTGCCCAGCTCCTATGTTTTGGTACCTTACGTTCCACTCTATCGGCTAAGGTAGCACTAGGAGAACTACTGCGATTGTGCCCCGGGTCATCCGGATGAGCACCTCAGTAGAGAAAGCCGAAAACTGACTATCATGATATAGCGTGAGACTGGTCAACCACTCGATGACCTATCGGAATGTTAGAATTTCTCCGCCTTAACGAAGGGCCATTTCCCGGCCAGGCATGTACGCACCCCAAATTCGGGAGAGTGCGGAGCCACCAGGGGCTATATAGTAGCCCCACCGTCAAACTCCTATGGCTAAGTGAAAGTGTTAAAGCATTATAGTCCGGTTGCCTCGTTCGCTACGATATCACCTCCTTAATAGGACCAAGACCTTGGGTTAAGTGTGAACATGCGCCTTCTGCGAACACCCCCACATTATATGTGTGGGGGCTAAAGCCGACGACCGCAATCTTTCATGTTATACACATGTATACATAAACGGCCGCACGGGAGGCATCATATTACTTTCAGGCAAAAGTATAAACACAACCTTAATAAATTTCATAAAAACACTGTGTTTACAATGGGAATACATGTCACTCAAACATAATATTCTTCGAGCACTGGGCCTCTATCAAACGAGCACCCTCGAGAACCTCTTCGAAATAGTGCTCGATAGCCACTCGGCCTATGGCCGAACCCTGCGCCGCAACAGTGGTAGCATCCATCTCCGCCCAGTATGCTTTAACACGGGCAAGGGCCATCCGCGAGCCTTCTATGCACGCCGACCTCTTCATTGCATTGATGCACGGCACCGCACTAAGGAACTGCTGCACTAAGCTGAAATAGTTGTTCGGCTTCGGCTTTTCCGGCCACAGCTGATCCACGACAGACCTCATGGCGAGTCTGGACAACCTATTGAGTTCGGCCCATTCGGCTAGCTGATCAGTCAACAGAAGCGGATGCTCTGGAATGTTAAATTGCGACTAGAACAGCTTGTCCACTTCACGATCTGTTTGATCTTGGAAGTGTTTGGCCGCATCGACAGCGCTCGCCGCCAAGTCCATATATGCATCTGCCGAACTCCACAGCCGATCCAGAGGGGCATACCATGGATCTCCGAACTTCCTCCGCAGCATGAAGGGCTTCCCAGCCGCAATATCCCCGGCTTCACGCAGCTCCTCCTTCTTCGCTCTCATAGCAGAGCGGGTGTCTTTGTTCGCCATCGTGGCCTTTTCAAGGTCCGTTGCCTTTGCTCGGTTTTCCTTTTCAAGGAACTGGCAACGGTCGGCAGTGTCTTTTAACTTTACGGCCATCTCGGCCATCTTCTCTTTGCTCTCGCAATGCACGGCCTTCTCGGCTTTCAACTCTTCGGATGCCTTCAAAGCAGCCGCATTACTAATCCTTGCTTGTTCTTTGGCTCGGGCAAGTTCCGCCCGCAGGGTTTCTACAGTGGCAGCTCCATCTGCAGTCAAAACATATCTAAGATACTGGCATCATGCTACTCTTACTATGTGGCATTCACCAGAAAATACCACTTACCCTGCGCCTCGTCAAGCCTCTTGTTAACAAGCTCGATGTCGGCATCCGCCGCATCAAGTTGCCGCTTCAGTTCGGCAAACTCATGAGTCCGGCTAGCCACCGGAGCTCCCACTACCTGCACATTAAAGCGGTATGGTTATTACCTGGGACTATGATCCTTTGTTTGTCGCCGTTCTCAGTGACAATCAGAGTCTTAGGGGCTACTATCTACACAGGGCACACCTAAAAATGTGCAGTACCATCACAAATGTACATCATTTTACGTACCTCAAAGCCCGTCAGTAGACTCATAAAGGCATCATGTAGCCCGTTTTCGGCGGATGAAATCCTTTCCATCACCATACCCATCAATGTACGGTGTTCTTCTGAGATGGCCGCTCGCTCCAACAGCTCTCTCAGTATGTCCGACCGCATACCAGACGGTGCTGGACTCTTTTGTTTGCTCTCTTCGAGAGCCGGACGCTGGGGACTTCGGGTGACTATAGGATTATCTTCTGGCCTCACCGAATCTGGAGAGGCCCTCCGTGACGACACTTCATGGTCACCCGCTTTGAGAGCGAAGGAGTCCAGGGGAGGCGTTTCTCTCTCCATCATCTCCGGAAGAAGATCCCCCGAAGACGAGCTCTGCTGAGAAGGGCTAAGATCCAAACTGCAAGATAAATACTTCGGTTATTTTCCTCAGAGGTAAGGTAATATATCCTCACTATTAAAGTACTTTTTAATTACTTACAGCTCGTTAGAGGGCTGATCCCCGCATGGACTTTCTGCGGCAAGAGCACCCTCCAAGGTAGGACCCTTTGGTGGAGATTTCTTCTCCCGCTTGGAAACCTTGGTTTCCGGATCTTCAGAGGTAGTCCTCTTCCTTCCCGGGGTGAGAGAATGTCAGATTCCTCCCCTCGGTTATCCTCCCTCACGGAGGCGCTTGTTCCCTCGGTCGGAATAGGTAGTGGTGGAGGCCCACTTTCGCCCTCATTATTCCCCCCCCCCTTTGTCTTCCTTTGAGGGCTCCGGGCAAGGTGCTAGCTCGAGCATCTTTTCTAGTACCGGGTTTTCCAAACCCTCGGGAAGGGGGGCCGAACACCGAATCATCTTCTCCTTTGTTATCCAGTCCTGGTCAAAGAGCGATTTCTCAGAATAACGTCATGATAAATGAAAGATGGTGTGTTCGTCTAGAGGATAACTTACTTGGTTGGCGGTGCGGTTGCTGCTCAGGCCCACGTCCTCGGTAGTATCCGGACACTCTATCTGGGGTCCGAAGAATGATCTATACATCTCCTCGTGCGTCAGGCCAAGGAAATTCTGAATAGCGCGCGGTCCTTCTGGGTTGAACTCCCACATGCGAAGAGGCTGGCGTTTGCATGGTTGGATTCGTCGAACTAGCATGACTTGCATTACCATAATCAAACTGAAATCTCCTTTGAAGAGATTTTGAATGCGGCTTTGCAGTACAGGCACGTCCTTGGCTGGACCCCAACTCAGCCCTCTACTAATCCATGACATCAGTTGTGGTGGAGGGCCTGAGTGGAAAGCAGGGGCAGCCGCCCACTTGGCACTTCTAGGAGCTGTGATATAAAACCACTCCTGTTGCCATAATCCGGACACCTCTGGAATAGAACCTTTTGGCCATGGAGCTCCAGAAATCTTGCTTATTAATGCACCTCCGCATGTTGCATGCTGCCCCTCGACCATCTTCGACTTCACGTCAAAGGTCTTGAGCCACAGGAAGAAGTGAGGGGTAATGCGGAGGAAGGCCTCACATACAACAATAAATGATGAGATATGGAGAAAGGAGTTCAGGGCTAGATCGTGGAAATCTAGCCCATAATAAAACATTAGCCCCCTAACGAAGGGATCCAGAGTGAGGCCTAGACCTCGGAGGAAGTGGGAGATGAACACGACGTCTTTGTTGGGTTCAGGAGTAGGGACGACCTGCCCTCAGGCAGGCAGCCGATGCGAAACCTCGGCGGTCAGGTATCTGGCCTCCCTCAACTTCTTGATATCTTCTTCTGTAAGGGAGGAGGGCATCCACCGGCCTTGAAGGCTGGATCCGGACATGATTGAAGGTCCGGAGTACCTGACCTGGGCTTCGGGTGTTAGAACTCGAGGCGGGGGAAGGATTCGATTGAGCACGGGAGGGAAAAAGTAAAAGCCTTGTCCCTTTATAAAGAGGGTGAATATCAAGCGTCCTCTCTGTAGCCATTTGGGACTTGCCTATAATCTAGGAGTCCTAGATGCGGTTGGGTTACCCACGACCGTATTGATGAGAATCCTGTAATTAGGGGAACACGATCTCTGCTTTGACAAGACGTGTCAAGAAACCACCTCGCGTTGTGTGTGAGGCTGGTTGAAGAAAAACAGTTCGAATAATTACCGGGCCATGGCATAATGTCATGTTGCCGAAATGTGTCAGCAGATTAGATTTGTGGAAATATTATTCTCTCTATGGTGGTATGTGGAACTTATTTTGCAGGGTCGGACACTATCCTTGTGTTCAAATTCTTCTGTGATGTATTCGGAGGAGGAACCCGCCTTGCAATGTCGAAGACAATACTGCGCGCCAGACTCATCTTCATTGAAGCCTGGTTCAGGGGCTACTGAGGGAGTCCAGGATTAGGGGGTCTCCGGACAGCCGGACTATAACCTTTGGTCGGACTGTTGGACTATGAAGATACAAGATTGAAGACTTCGTCTCGTGTCCGGATGGAACTCTACTTGGCGTGGAAGGCAAGCTAGGCAATACGGATATGTATATCTCCTCCTTTGTAACCAACCTTGGGTAACCCTAGCCCTCTCCGGTGTCTATATAAACCGGAGGGTTTTAGTCCGTAGGACAACATACAATCATACCATAGGCTAGCTTCTAGGGTTTAGCCTCTCTGATCTCGTGGTAGATCTACTCTTGTACTACCCATATCATCAATATTAATCAAGCAGGACGTAGGGTTTTACCTCCATCAAGAGGTCCCGAACCTAGGTAAAACTTCGTGTCCCCTGACTCCTGTTACCATCCGCCTAGACGCACAGTTCGGGACCCCCTACCCGAGATCCGCCGGTTTTGACACTGACAATGATGCTTATGATGATACTACTGCTTTGCTTGATAATACTTTGCCACTAGGTAAATTTCTAGATGAACAACTTGCTAGAGTTAAAGATATTGAGCATACTCGTGGTGACATTGGAGTATCTAAGTAACATTAGAGTTGGTTGATGTGTATCATATGGTGTTATTTTAGTATGAACTCTTGGATAGATCGATCGGAAGGAATAGCTTGGTGTTATTTTAGTATGAACTCTAGGATAGATTGATCGGAAAGAATAGTTTTGAGGTGGTTTCGTACCCTACAAACAATTTCTTCTTATCTTTTCCGATAGATAGGAACTTTGGAGTGATTCTTCATCGCACGTTGAGGGATGGTTATGTGGTCCAGTTATATTAGCATTGTTGAGAGACTGCACTAGCGAAAGTACAGACCCTAGGCCTTGTTTTCAAGCATTACAATCCTGTCTGTGCTCACTTTTGTTACTTGCTACCTTGATGTTTTCATTGTTCCTATTACAAAAATCAACATCTACTGTCCATATTACACTTGTATCACCATCTCTTCGCCTAACTAGTGCACATATTCAATTTTCCATTGTATTTGGTGTGTTGGGGGACACAAGAGACTCTTTGTTATTTGGTTGTAGGTTTGTTTGAGAGATACCATCTTCATCCTACACCTCCCACGGATTGATAAACCTTAGGTCATCCACTTGAGGGAAAATTGGTACTGTCCTAAAAAACTCTGCGCTTGGAAGCCAACACGAGTCTACAAGAATAAAGTTGCATAGTAGACATCACGCTCTTTTCTCGCGCTGTTGCCGGGGAGGTCAGTGCTTGAAGGTATATCTTTAGATCTTGCAATTGAATCTTTTTGTTTCTTGTTTTATCACTATTTTAGTTTATAAGACAAAACTACAAAAAATGGAATTGAGGTGGCCTCATATTATTCATCTTTATCATGTCTTTCTTGAAAATGATGGAAAGGAAAATTGTGCTCAATTGATAGAAGAAGAATTCTATAAAATGTTTGACAAAAAATCTTTGAATGATGAGCATGATCGCAATGTTGTTGGTGTGAACTCTTTTAATATCCATGATGATAACGATATGCAAAGCCATAAGCTTCGGGATGTTATATTTCATGAAGATGATATTTTTAGTACCCCAAGTTTTGATGAGAAAATTTATTATGATGATAGCATGCCTCCTATTTATAATCATTATATTGTTGAAAGTGGGTTTGGAAGAGTGTCAACTTTAGGTACTAATGATCCCACTATTTTGGAGGGTGTTGAATATTATCGTAATAATTATGAAAGTGGATTTGGAGAGGTCATGACTTTATTTAGTGATGAATCCACTAGTTTGGAAGAGGTTTGAATTGACTATGATAAAAAAGTTGCTATCTATGATGATTATTGTGATGACATGTATGCTATAAAGAATAATGATAACCATAAAAAAATTCATCATGATTTTAATTTTCAATCACATGATAGTTATTTCATTGAATTTGCTCCCACTACTATTCATGAGAATAAATTTGCTTATGTAAAGAGTAATGAAATTTCTATGCTTGTGGATCATGAAAAGAATGCTTTGTGTGATGGCTATATTGTTGAATTCATTCATGATGATACTGAAATTATTATGAGAGAGGGACGTATGCTTTTACATATCTCAATAATATCATGTTTCCTCTCTTTATGTTGAAAGTTTTGAAGTTGCACTTGTTTTGCCTTCCTATGCTAGTTTATTCATGCTCCCATAAATTATTTGCTCACAGAATCCCTATGCATAGGAAGTGGGTTAGACTTAAATGTGCTTGTCATGTGATTCATGATGCTCTATTTATGTTTCAATTCTTTAATTTCATGTGAGCATCATTGAAATCATCATGCCTAGCTAAAAGGTATTAAAGAAAAATGCTTGTTGGGAGACAACCCAATGCATTTACCTACTATTTTCATGTGTTCACATGATTAAGCTACTGTATTAATCATGTTTTATAACTTTTGTTTAAATAAAGTGCCAAGTAAAGCTTATGGGATAGTGTGGATGATAGTTGATTTGATTCTGTGCAAAAAAACAGAAACTTCTGCACCCAGTAACAGAAATGATCTGCTCTGCTAAAACATGATAAATTCTTGAATTTTTTTACAGATGATTGATATACAAATTTCCCACTTTTTCCTAATTTTTCCTAATTTTCGTTGTCCAGATCATTATGGATTGTTCTGTTTTTGATAGATTCTGTTTTCAATGCATAGTTTTCTTGTTTTCTAGTTTCTATGGCTTATATTGCTCAATATAAATTGTGGAAATGATAAGGTACAGTAGTCATTGTGTGAGAACAATTATGAATCTTCTCTTGACAGTACCAAAGTGAATGATTTGTCTATCATACTAACCTATCTCACGAAGTTCCGTTAAATTTTGTGTGATTGAAGTTTTCAACTTTTGGGTGAGACATCGATATGAGGAGAATAAGGAGTTACAAGACTCTAAGCTTGGCGATGCCCAAGGCACCCCCAAGGTAATATTCATGGAAGATCCAAGCAACTAAGCTTGGGGATGCCCCGGAAGGCATCCCCTCTTTCGTCTCCAACAATATCAGTAGCCTCACTTGGAGTTATATTTTTATCTGTCACATGATATGTGTTTTGCTTGGTGCGTCATTTTCTTTTATTTGTATTTTCTTTCTGCTATTTAGAATAATGTTTTGCATCTTTCATTTCAATAAAAATGTCAAGTATAGCCTTTATCATGCTTATTTTCTAAGTCTACATGTTGTTGTTTAAAAATAGAAATTTTTGTATCATTGTCTGAATTCTTATGGAAAGTCAGAACGTGATAAAATCTTGAAATGTTTAGACAATAAGCTAAAACAAGTTTTCTACAGTGTGGTAATTTTTTGAATTTTTGGAGTTAGGGAAGTATGAATCTTCGTGCGTTCTTTACAGACTGTCATGTTTAGACAGATTGTTGTTATGTTTGCATAGTGTGCACATGTTTGCTTGTTTAATGATTCCACTTGAGGATAGGAGTATTAAATATGCAGAGGCATTTATTATGCAATGTTAAATAATAATTTTAGTGATTTTCTACAGTAGGGAATGATAAGGTTTTGCATTGATTTATACTAACTTATCTCGCGAGTTCTTGTTGAGTTTTGTGTGGATGAAGTTTTTAAGATTTAGGGAAACCATGATATAAAAGGAATTAAGGAGACACAAAAGGTCAAGCTTGGAGATGCCTGTAACGCCCCGAGACCGATGTGCCAGGTGTCCTCCAGTTATTCGTTGTTGTTGCGTTGCCATTGCTTGCGTGTCATGCATTGCATATCATGTCATCATGTGCATTGCATCATCATGTTTTCAAAACTTGCATCCGTCCGGGTTCCCCCAGTTCCGTCCGTTGTCCGTTCTGAGCCCAGACACACTTGCACGTGCCCGCGGCACGTCCAAAATATTATTTTTATAAGTGGCCGGAAAATGTTCTCGGAATGGGATGAGAGTTGATGTGTGGTCTTATTATAGTGTAGATAGACCGCCTGTCAAGTTTCATCGCATTCAGAGATTGATTGATGCCCCAACGGATAACTATAGCGGCAGTATAGCCGGTCTAATGTCGGACGTTTTCAGTCTCCGGAAACCGTGCCGGGCTGCATCTCTCCCCTCTTCTCTCAGACCAACCCACTCTTCACAATCCTCCAGACCCAACCTAACCTCTCTCGTCAGCCCGCGGCCCTCCTCGCGCGCGCGTCCGAAAGTTGTCCCGAACCCGACCCGGACCGTCGTCACCGTTGGATCCGGATCATCCCCAAACATCTACAAAATATCATCGTTTTATTTATTGGCCTCCCTAGTCTATTTATTCTCGTCCGTCGGTTTTCAATCGGAAGGTCCAAACTCTCTCCCTTCCCTATATAAATAATCCACCCACATGCCTATTTGGACAAACCCTAGGCCAACTCCCTAAAATCCCTCTCCTCTCCGCTGCCACCCACTCACCATCCCCATCGGGATCCTCCCAGATGCATCAACCCATTCCCAGGGACCAAATCAGCTAGCAGATGAGCGCCGCCCCTCCTTTATTTTCTTCCCTCGTTCTTCCTCCTCCCTCTGTTTGTCTCTCTCTCTCTCTCAAGGCTCTCTCTCCGCCATGTCCTTGCAGGACCACCACCGTCGCCATGGACCGCCGCCATCGTCGAGTCGCTATGGCCTTCATGACGTTGTCGGTTGCCCGCAGCTGCCAGATCGGGTCCGTCCCCGAGGGATCCGCCGCGGCCGTCGTTCCTTCTGCTGCCGCCTGCTTCCTTTTGTGCGAGACCGAGACGAACGAGCGCTTTCCTCCTGCTCGATTTGCCCGTGCCAGGTGCTTCACCGCCGCCTTGCTTCGTCCTCTCCGTCCTCCCACCGTGGAGCAGCACCGAGCTCAAGAGGAGCCATGTTCGCGCTGGACCCCCCATCCCTGGAGAGCTCTGCCGCCCTGCGTCACCTGAATCCGCCGTTCTGCCGTTCTCCTTCGGCGATGGAGCTCCCGCAAGCCATCCCCGACACTGGTCCTCTTCTGCAGCATCCCGGCGCCGCGCCCATCCTCCTTCGTCCACGCCGAGTCCTGCTTCGCTCGTTGTTGCGCCTGCACCACCTAAAGCCACGCACCCCTGCTTCCTCTATTTCAGAAACCTGGCCACGCGCTCGCGTTGACTCCTCCGGCCAGATCGAGCAAGTCCTCCCCATCGACCGCATATGGGCCGCCTCCCTCCTCCGGCTCGGCTCCCGCTGCGAGCCTGCCAGCCTTCACGGGCCTTAGCCCATGGGTGAGGCCACCCGCAGTGCCCCTCCTTTTGTCTTATTTCTACTGTTGGGCCAGCCTGCAGTTTCGGCCCGATAGCTTTTTTTCCCTGACCTGTGAATTTCCTAATTACCACTGCACTGCATATTTACAGATTGGACCCTATACTTCATGCATATTATAACTCAACAACCGTGCATCACATGTTAAAACTTTATATATGAAAAATGCTTAGATTCTCGTCTAGTTTCACAATATCCAACTTTCATCTATGTTTAAAATGCTTAAAATGTTGTTTGCATATATTTTTGCCTCTTGCCATGTTAAAATGATTTAATTCATAACTAAATAACCGTAGCTCCATTTTAAATAAACTTTATATGTAAATGGGGTAGAAAAATGCCTAGTTTAACATGGTGGCATCACTTTGCATGTTTAACAACTCTAAAATTGTGTTTAGGGCAGAACAGTACCAAACCTAACTTATGCACATGAGGAGTTTCCGGAATTGTTATTTGTTATTTCCGGCCTCATTTAAACTTGACTAGATAGTTAGTTTACTTATGCTTCACCCCTTGCTATGGTTGACAACATTTAATTTTGTTGGGTACCTAAACAAGAGAGAACTAAATAAGTCATGTGGTGTTCCGTCAATATGCAACTCGTTGCATATTGAGATCCACTTAATTTGTAGGATTGCTTGTGCACTTTGCCATGCCATGCCCTCTTTAAACCGGACATGCATCATGCTTGATTGTGCATCATGCCTTGATTATGTGGTGGTTGTTTACTATGTTGTTTGCTTCTTTCTGGTGTTGCTTCTTCGGGTTGTTTCCGGTAACGTCGCGTTTGTGAGGATCCATTGGCTACGTCCGTTTATCTTCTTCATGGACTCGTTTCTTCTTCCTTGCGGGATTTCAGGCAAGATTGACCATACCCTCGAAATCACTTCTATCTTTGCTTGCTAGTTGCTCGCTCTTTTGCTATGCCTATGCTGCGATACCTACCACTTGCTTATCATGCCACCCATATTGTTGAACCAAGCCTCTAACCCACCTTGTCCTAGCAAACCGTTGATTGGCTATGTTACCGCTTTGCTCAGCCCCTCTTATAGAGTTGTTAGTTGCAGGTGAAGATTGAAGTTCGTTCCTTGTTGGAACATGGAGATGTTGTTCCTTGTTGGAACATGTTTACTTGTTGGGATATCACAATATATCTTATTTAATTAATGCATCTATATATTTGGTAAAGGGTGGAAGGCTCAGCCTTATGCCTGGTGTTTTGTTCCACTCTTGTCGCCCTAGTTTCCATCATATCGGTGTTATGTTCCCGGATTTTGCGTTCCTTACGCGGTTGGGCTATAATGGGAACCCCTTGACAGTTTGCCTTGAATAAAACTCTTCCAGAAATGCCCAACATTGCTTTTACCATTTGCCACCTAGCCTCCTTTTCCCTTGGGTTCCGCGGACTCAAGGGTCATCTTTATTTAAACCCCCGGGTCAGTGCTCCTCTGAGTGTTGGTCCAACTTGTCAGCTGCCGGTGGCCACCAGGGGCATCTCTGGGCTGGCCTACCGGAAGTTTGGACGATCTGGTGTGCCCTGAGAACGAGATATGTGCAGCTCCTATCGGGATTCGTCGGCACATTCGGGTGGCTTTGTTGGTCTTGTTTTACCATTGTCGAAATGTCTTGTAACCGGGATTCCGAGTCTGATCGGGTCTTCCCGCTATAAGGAATATCCTTCGTTGACCGTGAGAGCTTGTGATGGGCTAAGTTGGGACACCCCTGCAGGGTTATGAACTTTCGAAAGTCGTGCCCACGGTTATGGGCAGATGGGAATTTGTTAACGTCTGGTTGTAGAAAACCTGAAGTTGACCTTAATTAAAATGCATCAACCGCGTGTGTAACCGTGATGGTCTCTTTCCGGCGGAGTCCGGGAAGTGAACACGGTGTTGGAGTTATGCTTGACGTAGGTTGTTCTAGGATCACTTATTGATCATAGTTGTTCGATCGTACTTTGCCTTCTCTTCTCGCTCTCTTTTGCGCATGTTAGCCACCATATAGGCTAGTCGCTTGCTGCAGCTCCACCTCATACCTTTTACCCTTCCTATAAGCTTAAATAGTCTTGATCGCGAGGGTGTGAGATTGTTGAGTCCCCATGACTCACAGATACTTCCAAAACCAGCTTGCAGGTGCCGTTGAACCAGGCAGATGACGCAACCGAGCTCAAGGAGGAGCTCAATGAAGATCTTGTCCTTTGTGTTGTTTCGTTCTAGTTGATCAGTAGTGGAGCCCAGTCGGGACGATCGGGGATCTGTGTAGCATTTGGGGTAGTCTTATTTTATTGTGGTTCCGTAGTCGGACCTTGTGTGTATCTGGATGATGTAATGCTTTATTCATGTATTGTGTGAAGTGGCGATTGTAATCCAACTATGTATCTCTTTCCCTTATGTATTACATGGGTTGTGTGAAGATTACCTCACTTGCGGCATTGCTTTCAATGCGGTTATGCCTCTAAGTCGTGCTTCGACACGTGGGAGATATAGCCGCATCGAGGGCGTTACAATGCCCAAGGCATCCCAAGATAATATTTCTAGAAGTCTCAAGCATCTAAGCTTGGGGATGCCCCGATAGGCATCCCACCTTTCTTCATCAACAATTATCGGTTAGCGTCTGTTGAGCGTAAGTTTTTGCTTCTTCACTTGATGTGTGCTATTTCATCAAGCACGTTAGAGGTGGTGGCGGTGGGCATTACCACGTATTCCCCCATGGCCGGTGGCGTGGCTTGCGGAGGTGGTGGAGGAGGTCCATGACCGTCGGGAGTTGCCACAGCCAGCGGCGACAGTGAATTGGCTAAAGCAGCCGCAACCGCCTTCATCTTCTTGGCCATGTTCCCGTTGCGGCAGAGTGGGGCAGCGGCATGGCGGTTGAGGCAGGGTCGGTGAAGGTGGTTGCGCCCTAGGCGGCCGCGGCGAGGTGGGTGAGACCGGCCGCGGAGGCGGCGGCGTGTTCATCGAAGTCGGGCATGGGGCTGCGCGATGGGCGACGGGCAGGCGGGTGGAACTACAATGAAGTGGCAATTGGACATTCGTGCGCGGCTGGCTGTTTTATATCATAAGGGAGGTGGAGATGCAAATCTGCATCTCCAAGTGTTGTATTTTACAACACATCACTTGGAGAAGGTGATGTAATTTATTATTTTTGCATCTATATTTTTTTGAACATTAGTACAAACGCAAGCGCTCATACATACGCACATACACTCACCCCTATGAATGCACACACACCCACCCTACCCCTATGAGCACCTCCGAGTGACCGAGCCGGCATGTCATCTTGAAATTTATGAAGTCACTGTAGGCGCCTCGTCGTCAACGGGAATGTCTCCTCCCACTGAAAGTACATCGCCGGAGATCCTGAAATAAATCTTGGAATAATGCGAGCACCAGGACTTGAACCCTGGTGGGTTGGAGATACCACTGTCCCTCTAACTGTCCAACCACATGTTAGTTCGCATCTATATCGAGGCGGCTACTACGGATCAGCCAGATGATTTCCTAGAGAAATCATTTGCCTGGCCAACTGTTTGATTAGGCGCATGTGGCCCATCCGATTAGAACAACTCAGCTCCTCACGTTGTGATTCTCTCCCCTCATGTGCATCCACAAGCCCCAACGCTGCTGTGACACCCACTTCCTCTCAGTAACGACAACGACTGCACACCCCTGTTACACCGACGAGTGCAACACCGATGCACCTGCCGTCTCCCGGACACCAGCGAGCGCGACCACTGCATCGCACCCCCGGCAGCCACCAGGGTCTGCTCCGTGGCAACACCGAGCACGTCACCGCTGTGTGGAAGCTCTGAAGGAACATGAGGATACCAATGATAGCACAACTCAGTCTGCACCTTTTGATCGGATGATAAGGAAGGAATCTCGGCATATTGACACAACCATGCTCAGGTGTAGCACCAGATGCAACAAATATGATGGGTTCAGGGTCCCACCACCGTCTGATCGCAAGCAATCTGTGTCTAAAGTCAAGCCTCGGAAACAGCCATTTTTCCAGCGGTCCTCCTATGCTACTGATCCTGCGGATCTAGGCAATGAAAAGGAAAATGTTGACATACCTCCCCCAACTCCTTTATCCACGATTCAGTGTATTGGCACTAATATGTGTGGAATTCACCCTGATCAACTTAGCTCCACGAAGCTTCTAGCGAGCCCTGAGAAGGATTAGAGAGGCGTATGTGATCCAATGTCGCAAAGAAAGCTTTGGAAAGTTCTCTGCTAGAACATGCACAGAATAAATTCTGAAGTAAAACAAATAGCCCTTCGTAATGCTATTTATAGTAGTGGGCACTCGGTGGTGTGTTTGCAAGAGACCAAAAGAGTTATGTTTGATATGTCTTTTGTGAAACTTTTCTATCCTAGGAATTTTGATCAGTTTGTCTGCGTGCCTTCAGCTGGCGCTTCAGGTGGTCTCATTGTAGTGTGGGACAGCTTAGTGTTCACGGGTGTCACTATGTTTACTGAATCTTTTGCTATTGGCGTTAATTTCACTTCCCTTCAAACTGTTAAATGTTGGTCGCTGGTCAATGTGTATGGGCTGTGTGATGGACCAAACAGAGCCACTTTCACTTCTTGGTTGTTTGAGCTTGAGATCAATGACACTGAAGATTGGCTAATCATTGGGGATTTTAATTACATCCACAACCCAGAAAATCACAATAAACCTGGAGGTAATGTTAATGACATGCTAACCTTCAATGATTTTATACACTCCCAGTCTCTAGTGGATATCCCTATAAAGGAGCATATGTTTACTTGGAGTAATATGCAAACAAATCCTCTGCTAGAACAACTAGATTGGTACTTCACTTGGCGAATTGGACCACGACCTACCCCAACACGGTAGTCACCCCACTACCGAAACCAGTGTCCGACCACACGCCATGTGTTGTTAATATTGAATCAAGTGTGCCTAAGAGAAAAATCTTCCGTTTTGAAAACTTCTGGATATCACACCCTGGTTTTTTCCAAACAGTACAAACATCCTGGGAAAAATATTTGCTATGCCCCATCCTGGGCGACCCTCTTGAGCAAAAAACTCAAGAACCTTAGGTACGCACTTAAGAGATGGAGTAAGAGAATCTCAAAATTAAACTGTTGTATTGATAATTGTAACTGGGCACTGCTTGAGCTTGATGGGATTGCGGATAAAAGAGCCCTAACCATACCAGAGCATAATTTCAGAAATATCCTCAAATCCAACCTCATAACTCTGCTGAAATATAAGCAAGAGTTTTGGAAAAAAAGATATACGATGAGATGGTTTCAATGTGGTGGTGATAAAACCAAAAAATTTCATGCAGCCACTTCTGAAAGATTCCACAGGAACTCAATTGCATCTCTTAAACTCCAGGATGGATCCATTGTGTCTGACCATAATGGTAAGGAAGAAGTGTTGTTCAACACATACATAGAGAGATTGGGTCAGTCCAACCGCTGTAACATGTTGTTCAATCTGCCCCAGATCATCAAAAAGGTACAGGGATTGGATGAGCTAACAGTACCCTTTACAAAAGATGAGATCGACAAGGTCATTAGAGAAATGCCAAGTGATCGGGCACCTGGCCCGGATGGCTACAATGGGTGTTTCCTCAAATCTTGTTGGCATATTATAAAAGAGGATTTCTACAGGCTTTGCTTTGATTTTTACGAGGGTAAGTTTGACTTACAGAGTCTTAATTCTGGGTATATTACGCTCATACCAAAAGTCCAGTCACCAGAGTCCGCCAATGACTACAGACCCATTACACTCCTGAATTGCTGCATAAAGATTATTACGAAGATACTAGCCAATCGCCTCCAGCGTGTTATCCTTCGGATAGTTCATCGAAACCAGTATGGCTTCCTCAAGGGGAGGTCGATTCAGGACTGCTTGAGTTGGGCGTTCGAATACATACATCAATGCCAGGCGTCGGGACATGCTTGTTGTCTGCTGAAACAAGATTTCACGAAGGCGTTTGACACTATCGAGCACGAGCCTATGATCGAGATCATGAGGCATATGGGATTTAACGAGAGATGGCTGAATTGGATCAAATGCATTTTCTCGTCAGGCACTTCTGCAATCCCTCTCAAGGGAACTCCTGGAAGGCAATTTAAATGTAAGTGTGGGATCCGATAGGGAGACCCCCTGTCCCCGCTGATTTTTGTCCTAGCAGCGAAACTTTTGCAATCAGCCATAAATGAAGCACATGCCAAGGGGGAGAGACATCAGCCTATCCCAACTCATGATGAGGACTACCCTATCATTAAGTACGCCGATGACACAATCATGGTGATGCAAGCGTGTCCAATCCAGGCTAATCTTATAAAGCAAATACTGATTCAATATGCTACTTCTATTGGTCTGAAAATTAACTTTCACAAATCAACTCTTGTACCCATCAACATGTCTAGTGTGCAGACGGAGGAACTGTCACAAATGTTTTGGCTGTGTGATTGGGCAAATGCCGTTCACGTACCTAGGGTCGCCGATGGGGACAATGAGACCTAAAGTTGCAGACCTTATGCCCCTAGTGGCTTCGGTTCAGAGGAGAACTCCGACTGCTGCTTCCCTCCTCGACGTTCCTTGGGTCGGGCTGATTTGGAATACTTACTACACCCACAAAATACCTCATGCTTCGGATCCATGTGGATCATTTTGGTGGCGTGACCTGTTACAGCTCTCAGATGAACACAGAGGAGTCACATCTATCAAAGTGGCGGTGGGTGATACAACACTATTCTAGAAAGACATATGGCAACAGGAACAACTATCGTTGTCTCATCCTCGGGCCTACTCCTTCTGCAAGGATGAAGACATCTCTGTCAAACAAATGCTGGCGTCTGACACTCTCAACCATGTTTTCCACCTTCCATTATCTGTCCAGGATAGAGCAGAACTTCCGGACCTTCAACTTCCCACTACTGACCACAACTCGGATAACAGTGCTAGAGACTCTTGGTGTTGTGCTTGGGGGACGTCCGAATTCAGAACAAGTAAATTTTATAGTTACCGTTTCTCTAAGATGAATGTGGATGCTGCTTTTACTTGGATCTGGAAGTCTAAGTGCACAATGCAATGGAAGGTGTTTCTCTGGCTTTTGCTTGCTGACCGCTTGAATACCAGAAATATGCTCAGAAGGAGACACTATAGGATTACAGATGACGATTACAGTTTTTTGTTATGCAATATAATGATCCACCTGAGGAATGCCTACTGCATCTCTTCATTCGCTACCATTCAGTGCCTCATGCCGGAGCACGCTTGGGATCTCCTGGCCTCAGTCTAATTGCAGATTACAGATGGTACATGCAGGAAGAGCAGCCTGGAACAAACCAATGTTTATGGAAGTCTTTACTGTGGCAGCATGGGGGATTTGGAAAGAACGCAATGATAAATTATTCAGAAGGATACATCCATCTCATGCCTCTTGGTTGAGCAGATTTAAAAAGGATTTTGCGCTCCCGCAATACAGAGCTAAACAACAACACATTCCCTTCATACTTTCCCTTGTGCAATCCTTGTAACCAGACTTCTCAGCACCTCACTGTTGGCAGTTCTATTACCCCTATGTATCACTAGTGTTAGTCCTCCCATCATCCCACTCTCTCCTACTCTAACACCCTCATATGTAAATATTTTGTACAGTTGACTCTTGACATTTATTATTAAAAAAGATAAACAAGGTCAATGGGAGCCTTTCCCACTGTCGTTAGCCCTCAAAAAATTTGCAGCTCCACCTTAGCTTCATTGCCGCGACGACGAGCTTCAACGCCCCCCCTCCCCAGCGCTTCATTGCAACTCCGGCGGCGCTTCACTGTAGCTCCGACGGTGCTTATTGCAACGTGGGCGGAGCTTCAATGACCCCGCGCGCTTCACTGCATCTCTGGCAGCCCCCACGCGATGCTTCATCACAACGCCGACGAGCCCTTTCTGCTTCACCGGCTACTGTAGTCCCGCCAGCATCGCAATACCGGTGACTTGACGGCGTCGGGCCCCACCCGGCATGCAGCAAGGTGGATGTTGCAACACAGCTTGCCAGGCGCCCCCTCCGCGTCGTCCGTCGATGTTCTGCAGCACCGGCCGGTAGCTGCAGTGAAGCGAGATGCCAGCTGCTGCAGCCTCGCCGCCATCGCAGCACTGGTGACCTCGACGGCGTCGCTCCCCATCTGGCAGCTTGCAGAGTCCATGCAACATGAAGCGTTGGCAATCAGTGGTGGCTGGTCGGGCCTGGGAGCACCAGCTCGCCAATGGCAAAGTTGATTTGGAAAGAAAGAGAAGGAAGCGAGAGCTAGAGAAGGGGATCGAGCATGTGAAGCGGATGAGATTGCTTCACCCGAGAAGATAAGGAAGTGAGAGGTAAGCGGTGCGGCGGTCCCGCTGGGACACGTGGCGCAAGGTAGAGGCGACTTAACGAGATGAGAAATCAATCGGTTGAAAAGAAGACTTTTCCATTATCTATTGGAGCAGTATTTTTTGGCCTTGAAGATGTAAAATAACTATTATTTATACATCCACATCATTATTTATTGGAGATGCTCTAAGCGCGCACACATATCCTACAAAACAAAATGTGACATCTGAGTGAGAACTTTAATGTCCATTCTGGCATTGCCATTCTAATTTTATTGTCATACACAATGCTACAACAGTTATTCCGCAAAAAAGAAAAAAGCTACTCCCGAATACTACTCGCGATAACCAGCCCCAAATACTACTCACGACCACAAATGCCTACCTATATGCTAGAGCTAGTGCTACGACGCGCGCATAATAAGGAAATGAAAAATAACGATAATACTTCCTACTCAAGTAATACTACGTCCTACTGCGCCTCCAGGTCCCTCTCCCCGTCGTCCAGAACCTGCTCCCGCGGCGGCGGTGACGTGACAGCCCGTGACGTGCTGCCCACATGTTCCTTCCCGGCGCACTCTACTCCGGCCGGCCTGATGACCACCTCAGCTCGGCAGACCGGGCATGTCGAGTGCTCCCTCAACCAGACGTCAACGCAGCTCCGGTGGAACACGTGCATGCACCTGGGCAGCCGCCGCGCCGCCTCCCCGTCGACCATCACGGCCAAGCACACGGCGCATTCTGCGGCGTCCTCCTCCTCCTCGCCGACGCCGCCGTCCTTCCGGTACACAAACTCGGGCAGCGCTGCGATGGCGTCCGCGTCCAGCCCCGCCGACCGCTTCTTGGCCATTCCCGGGGCCGCATCGGTGGCCGCAGCCGTGGCCTCCTCCTCCTGCTGGCGCGCGGAGCGGTGCACGAGGTACCACCGGATCACACACAGGATGAGCAGTATGGCGAGGAGGGAGCCGAAGCTGATGCTCAGAACGACGATGTAGGAGGTGGTCGTGCAGCAGGCTCGCGCGGCGGCAGCGGCACGACGCGAAGGGTAGGGTGGGCCCGCGGAGAGCGCAAAGCAGGACTGGTCCGCGGGGAGGCAACCGCCAGCAGTGGCCTCCTCGCGTGCCTCGGTGGCCATGGCAAGGCCGGGGGGTGCGGCCCAAGACGACGACGACGGTGATCGCGACGGCATGTCCGGTGCGTGAGGTAAATGGGCGGTGCGTGCACGCGTGGAGGACCGAGGACAGAGCTTTTGATGGGGCTGGTTGGTTGCATGGTGTCGGGAGTGTGGAGCGAGCGAAGCGCGGAGGGGACGGACGGGGTTCTTGAGATGCGGAGTTGACCGCCGGACCCAACGCGTTTGACAAGAATAGGTTGGAACGCATTTGGTACTATGCATTTGGTACTATGCGTTTACCTCGGCCAATCTTCGTGAATGCAGTTTTACTCTAGGATTTGGATGTCTGCATTGAAATCTTGATTTGCACGGAACTTAAAGCGGGGGTACTACGCGTCGGCCAGTGGATTAGTTAGAAACATCCGCCGCCTGGCTGGTCGTTGGATGGACGCGCTGCTGGCCGTCCAATGTATCACCCACGTTCCCCACCTCCCTTCTGCAACAAGTGCGGTGTTATAGAAACAAGATGCGTACTACGCGGCCGTTGGTTGAAGTTCGGGGAGATCAACCACCTCCCACGTCGTTAGATCTTCTCACATGAGCGTCAAAAATTGCAACAAGCTAGTTGTTACTAAAACAGAGACTTTGTGCGGAGACATGATATAACTTTTGCAACAATGATGTTGTTGCAGAAAACTTTACAACTGTGGTGATGTTGCAGAAAAAAATTATCCCCACTTTTATGCGACAAAGGTGCTGTGACAGAATTTTTTCTGCAACAAAGCTAATGTTGCGGAAACTTTTTCAACGAAAGAGAGATTTGAAACATAAATAATGGTGCATAAAATTTTCTTGCAACAAGGAGGATGTTGCAAGAAAAAACCATTGTCGTTCACCGTGAGCTCCCGTCGAACGCAGCTGAGGAAGGTAGGTGATGCCCATCCTCGCCGCCGCCGAGGAGGGCTGGACCTCAGCACGGTGCCGCCCATCCCCGCCGCCGCTGAGGAGCGCTGTTCCACTGGGGCGTCCCACTTACCGCATTGGTTCTCGCCGGTTCGCAGCTCTGGGAGGCGGCCTTCGTAGCAGCACGGGTGTGGGATAGAGCTCGCTGCTCGCCGGCAGTGAGCAAGAGAGTATGCATCAGTGGTGCCGTGGCGGAGATTGAGAATGGGAAGGAGTGGTGGGCGGCATGGATAAGGCTGCGGTTCGTGCGGGATGTTTCCAGAGGGAGGCGCTGTCTGTTGACTGTATCACTACGTTTGGATTTGATCGAACGGTTACACACCCGGCTGATTTGAGCGAGCGATCATCCGGTTGTTCAGAAGCTTTTCCCTTTCACAAACCGGCGCCTGCAGCAGCTGCATAGACCGGTTTCATTCTTTTTTCTGCTTTCTAAACTCTAAAAAACCTGCAAAAAATGCACTCGTGACAGGATTCACACTCACGTCGCATGATATCAGTGATCGACGCGTGACCAACCCGACCACTTCACTAGATGTGATAACATACATGTTTTTTCCTTGATTTCTTCATTCCTCTTTTACCTTTTTTCTCTGTCCTTTTTCTTCTTTCTTTTTCAAAATTCATATTTTTTTTCTTCAAATAGATGAACTTTTTCCGAAACTCGTGAACTTCTTTCAAATTGATGAACCTTTTTAAAAATTGATGAATTATTTTTCAATTTTGTCGAACTTTTTCCAAATTTTGTGATTTTTTCTCAAAATTGATGGTTTTTTTTCCAAAACTGATATAAAAATTTCAAAATTGAAATTTCCCAAAATCAATGAGCTTTTTCAGATTCGATGAATTTTTTAAAAATTTGATGAACTTTTTTCAAATTCGATAAACTTATTTCCAAAATCGATGAACTTTTTTCAAATTTGTGAACTATTTTCTGAATCAATGAACTTTTTTTTGCAAAAGTATGAATTATTTTCAAATCCAAGTTTTGTGGAACAAAGTGAACGGGCCAGGGTTTTCTTTTGGGAAATGCAAACGAGCCAGTTGGTTGGAAAAATAGGGATCAACACTACAAGCGAGCGATGTCACAGACACAACATTCATCGCTAGCGCTCGAGGAAGGAAAATACAATGGGCCTCGGCCCAGCCGGATCTATAGTGTGCGCCAGCAGGCAAAACCGACGCCTGCAACACTGATTAGGACCTCGGCAATCCCTATTTGGCGTTGTGGGCGTCGGTTAATTCTGTTTCTGCAAACCAACGCCTGCAGCAGACTTAGCTGGGCTCGGTCCATCTCCTCCTTTTATGTTGTAAACACCCAAAAAACAAGCACGCGTTCAGTATGTTTCGATCCAGCGACCTAGCGGTCATTCGCGCTATGAACTGTCCACCCCACCTTCTCGCGTTATTTGCTCATCAATTGCTTGAGCTTAAGGCCCTGGGAGAAGGGACGTCCTAGGAGCTCCTATAGGGCACTGCAGGTGCCAGTTAGCGCTAGCGGTGCTAACTGCTTCGTGCGCATGCCAGCAGGCAGTAGCCCTTCCGGCCAGTTGTTCGTTCGCTTCGCCCACTACTTGTTCTCGTTTTTTTCCTTATGTTTTTCTGATAGGAAAAACTGGCCAAGTTTTCAATACTGTTGAAAATAATTTTGAAATCAAAAGATATATAAGGATTTAAAAAGTTCATCAATTTTAAAAAAATTACGAATTTAAAAAATGTTCATATATTTGAAAATTTTCACAAATTTGCAAAAATGTATATGAACTTGAAAAAAGTTCATGCACGAATTTGGGGAAAAATTGTGAATTCGAAAAATGTTCACGGATCTGAAAAAATTTCTTGAATTTAAAAATTGTACGCAAATATGAAAAAGAAGGTCACAAACTCGAAAAAAGTTCAGTCATTTTAAAAACCCATGGATATAAAAAATGTTTCAATTTAAAAAACTAATCTAGAATTAAAAATAAAGTTCATGAATTTAAAAAAGTAAAAGAAAAATAAGAAAGTGAAGAGGAAACACAAAAAAGGAAAAGGAAAACCAGAAAACATCAAATAGAAAACCGACCAAAAACATAAGTAAAATGCATAGAAAAACCGACCTAGAAATCAAGGGGACCTTCTAGAAGGCTCTCAAGATTGTAACGTAAGAAGAAGAAGAAAAGAGAGCGTGAGGTGTGAACAAGTAAATGGGTCATGGCCCAAGTTTGAAAGGGGCGTGCGCCTTCTACCAAAACAATAGAAATTGGCGCCTTAAGCACTGAATAGAATCTAGCACTTAAAGCGGCATTGGTGTTAGGGCATATTTCTCCCAAAGTGGTTTGGTGATTGATGACAATGTGTATGTGGACTAATCGTGTGCATTGAGCATTTTAGATTTTCAAGCATATGGCACAAGACGATTCGTGCCCCTCGGAGTTTCAAGTGAAGACGGCTTTCTTTCCCTCGTTTCTTTTCTGGTGGACTTGAGTCATAGGGAAAACCGTAGTATCAAGAGGGGGTCTGCTTCGGAAAGGCTTGGGTGGAATCAACACGTACACACTCATACTGCACCCATCGCCACTTTCTTCCTCCTTGGAGTTGTCCATCGTTTGTGCCGAAGAATTGGTGGAGAGTTGCAAGCGGTAGTACAGTGGGCAGCAGCGGTAGTATCGCTTATAGGCGGTAGTCCCGCTGCTAGTCCCGCTCGTACTACCACTCGTGGTTGGGGCCTCAATTTTTCGTGCCGGGTTTTACAGTAGTGCCTCAGGGTCTCTACCGTGCTACCTGTTTTCCCCTAGAAAACAGGCGGTCGTAGCAGTGGTAGTAAAGGCGGTAGTACCACCCCCACTACCGTGATTACCATCGCCCGTTCTCTATTCTCCCCTGTTTTTCTAATCTCCTGTGTATCATGTAAGGAGTGGCAGTACCGCTCCTAGAATAGTAGTACCGCGCCTGGAGCAATAGTACTGCTTGGTTGCAGGCTGAGAGGTGGATAATGGTTGGATTTGTCCCCCACTATAAAAGGGGGTCTTCTTCCTCAAGAAGACTTACCTCTTCCTCCCGCAAACTCCATTGTTGCTCCAAAGCTCATATGCGCCCGATGTCTCTCCCTAACCAATCAAACTTGTTGATTTTCTAGGGATTGGTTGAGACTGAAGGAAATATGCCCTAGAGGCAATAATAAAGTTGTTGTTTTATATTTCATTATATCATGATAAATGTTTATTATTCATGCTAGAATTGCATTAACCGGAAACTTGATACATGTGTTCATACATAGACAAAACACTGTGTCTCTAGTAAGACTCTACTAGACTAGCTCGTTAATCGAAGATGGTTAAGTTTCCTAACCATAGACATGTGTTGTCATTTGATGAACGGGATCACATCATTAGGAGAATGATGTGATGGACAAGACCCATCCATTAGCTTAGTATATTGATCGTTTAGTTTATTGTTATTGCTTTCTTCATGTCAAATACATATTCCTTGGACTATGAGATTATGCAACTCCCAGATACCTGAGGAATGCCTTGTGTGCTATCAAACATCACAACTTAACTGGATGATTATAAAGATGCTCTGCAGATATCTTCGAAGGTGTTTGTTGAGTTGGCATAGATTGAGATTAGGATTTGTCACTCCGAGTATCGGAAAGGTATCTTTGGGCCCTCTCAGTAATGCACATCATAAGAAGCCTTGCAAGAAAAGTGACTAATGAGTTAGTTACAAGATGATGTATTACGGAACGAGTAAAGAGACTTGCCGGTAATGAGATTGAACTAGGTATGAAGATACCGATGATCGAATCTCGCGCAAATAACACACCGATGACAAAGGGAATAACGTATGTTGTCATAACGGTCCGACCGATAAAGATCTTTGTAGAATATGTAGGAGCCAATATGAGCATCCGGGTTCCACTATTGGTTATTGACCGGAGAGGTGTCTCGGTCATGTCTACATAGTTCTTGAACCTGTAGGGTCCACACGCTTAACGTTCGATGACGATTTAGTATTATTGAGTTATGTGATTTGGTGACCAAATATTGTTCAGAGTCTCGGATGAGAACACTGAAGGGAATATGCCCTAGAGGAAATAATAAAGTTATTTTTTTATTTCCTTATTTCATGATAAATGTTTATTATTCATGCTAGAATTGTATTAACCGGAAACATAATACATGTGTGAATACATAGACAAACATAGTGTCACTAGTATGCTTGTACTTGACTAGCTCATTGATCAAAGATGGTTAAGTTTCCTAACCATTGACATGAGTTGTTATTTGATCAATGGGATCACATCATTAGGAGAATGATGTGATTGACTTGACCCATTCCGTTAGCTTAGCACTTGATCGTTTGTTTACTGCTATTGCTTTCTTCATGACTTATACATGTTCTTATGACTATGAGATTATGCAACTCCCGAATACAGGAGGAACACTTTGTGTGCTACCAAATGTCACAACGTAACTGGGTGATCATAAAGGTGCTCTACAGGTGTTTCCAATGGTACTTGTTGAGTTGGCATAGATCAAGATTAGGATTTGTCACTCCGATTGTCGGAGAGGTATCTCTGGGCCCTCTCGGTAATACACATCACTATAAGCCTTGCAAGCATGATAACTAATGAGTTAGTTATGGGATGATGTATTAAGGAACGAGTAAAGAGACTTGCCGGTAACGAGATTGAACTAGGTATTGGATAGCGACGATCGAATCTCGGGCAAGTAACATACCGATGACAAAGAGAACAACGTATAGTGTTGTGCGGTTTGACCGATAAAGATCTTCGTAGAATATGTAGGAACCAATATGAGCATCCAGGTTCCGCTATTGTTTATTGACCGGAGACGTGTCTCGGTCATGTCTACATAGTTCTCGAACCCATAGGGTCCGCACGCTTAAAGTTCTGTGATGATCAGTTTTATGAGTTTATATGTTTTGATGTACCGAAGGTAGTTCAGAGTCCCGGATTTGATCACAGACATGACGAGGAGTCTGAAAATGGTTGAGGCATAAAGATTTATATATTGGAAGCCAATATTTGGATATCAGAAGTGTTCCGGATGAAATCGGGATTTTACCAGAGTGCCGGGGGTTACCGAAACCCCCCCGGGGGTTTAATGGGCCATGATGGGCCTTAGTGGAAGAGATGAGGGGCTGCCAGGGAAGGCCGCGCCCCTCCTCTCCCTCTAGTCCGAATTGGACAAGGAGGGGGGGCGGCGCCCCGCTTTCCTTCCTCTCTCCCTCCTCCTTCCCCCTTCTCCTATTCCAACTAGGAAAGGAGGGAGTCCTACTCCCAGTGGTAGTAGGACTCCTCCTGGTGCGCCTCCTCCTGGCCGGCCGCCTCTCCCCCCCTTGCTCCTTTATATACAGGGGCAGGGGGCACCTCTAGACACACAAGTTAATCATTGAGATCTCTCCAGCCATGTGCGGTGCCCCTCTCCACCATAATCCACCTCGGTCATACTGTAGCGGTGTTTAGGTGAAGCCCTGCTGCGGTAGCTTCATCAACATCATCACCACGCCGTCATGCTGACAAAACTCTTCCCCGAGCTCTACTGGATCGTGAGTTCGCGGGACGTCACCGAGCTAAACGTGTGCTGAACGCGAAGGTGCCGGACGTTCGGTGCTGAGGATCGGTCGATCGTGAAGACGTACGACTACATCAACCGCATTGTCATAACGCTTCCGTTTAATGGTCTACGAGGGTACATGGACAAAACTCTCCCCTCTCGTTTCTGTGCATCACCATGATCCTGCGTGTGTGTAGGAAAATTTTGGAATTACTACGTTCCCCAACAGTGGCATCCGAGCTTGGTTTTATGCATTGGTGTTATATGCATGAGTAGAACACAAGTGAGTTGTGGGCAATACAAGTCATACTGCTTGCCAGCATGTCATACTTTGGTTCGGCGGTATTGTTGGATGAAGCGGCCTGGACCGACATTACGCATACGCTTACGCGAGACTGGTTCTACCAACGTGCTTTGCACACATGTGGCTGGCGGGTGTCAGTTTCTCCAACTTTAGTTCAACCGAGTGTGGCTACGCCCGGTCCTTGAGAAGGTTAAAACAACACCAACTTGATGAACTATCATTGTGGTTTTGATGCGTAGGTAAGAACGATTCTTGCTCAACCCGTAGCAGCCACGTAAAACTTGCAACAACAAAGTAGAGGACGTCTAACTTGTTTTTGCAGGGCTTGTTGTCATGTGATATGGTCAAGACATGATGCTATATTTTGATATGAGATGATCATGTTTTGTAACGGAGTTATCGGCAACTGGCAGGAGCCATATGGTTGTCGCTTTATTGTATGCAATGTCAATCGCCCTGTAATTGCTTTACTTTATCACTAAGCGGTAGCGATAGTCGTAGAAGCAATAGTTGGCGAGACGACAACGATGCTATGATGGAGATCAAGGTGTCGCGCCGGTGACGCTGGTGATCATGACGGTGCTTCGGAGATGGAGATCACAAGCACAAGATGATGATGGCCATATCATATCACTTATATTGATTGCATGTGATGTTTATCCTTTATGCATCTTATTCTGTTTTGTTTGACAGTAGCATTATAAGATGATCTCTCACTAAATTTCAAGATAAAAGTGTTCTCGCTGAGTATGCACCGTTGCCAAAGTTCGTCGTGCCGAGACACCACGTGATGATCGGGTGTGATAAGCTCTACGTCCATCTACAACGGGTGCAAGCCAGTTTTGCACATGCAGAATACTTGGGTTAAACTTGACAAGCCTAGCATATGCAGATATGGCCTCGGAACATTGAGACCGAAAGGTCGAACGTGAATCATATAGTGGATATGATCAACATAGTGATGTTCACCATTGAAAACTACTCCATTTTCACGTGATGATCGGTCATGGTTTAGTTGATATGGATCACGTGATCACTTAGATGATAAGAGGGATGTCTATCTAAGTGGGAGTTCTTAAGTAATATGATTAATTGAACTTAAATTTATCATGAACTTAGTACCTAATAGTATTTTTGCTTATCTATGTTGTTGTAAATAGATGGCCCGTGCTGTTGTTCCATTGATTTTTAACGCGTTCCTTGAGAAAGCAAAGTTGAAAGATGATGGTAGCAATTACACGGACTGGGTCCATAACTTGAGGATTATCCTCATTGCTGCACAGAAGAATTACGTCCTGGAAGCACCGCTAGGTGCCAGGCCTGCTTCAGATGCTGCCGACAACGTTAAGAATGTTTGGCAGAGTAAAGTTGATGACTACTCGATAGTTCAGTGTGCCATGCTTTACGGCTTAGAACCGGGACTTCAACGACGTTTTGAACGTCATGGAGCATATGAGATGTTCCAGGAGTTGAAGTTAATATTTCAAGAAAATGCCCGGATTGAGAGATATGAAGTCTCCAATAAGTTCTATAGCTGCAAGATGGAGGAGAATAGTTCTACCAGTGAGCATATACTCAAAATGTCTGGGTATCATAATCACTTGACTCAACTGGGAGTTAATCTTCCTGTTGATAGTGTCATTGACAGAGTTGTTCAATCACTGCCACCAAGCTACAAAAGCTTCGTGATGAACTATAATATGCAAGGGATGAATAAGACTATTCCCGAGCTCTTCGCGATGCTAAAGGTTGCGGAGGTAGAAATCAAGAAGGAGCATCAAGTGTTGATGGTTAATAAGACCACCAGTTTCAAGAAAAAGGGCAAAGGGAAGAAGAAGGGGAACTTCAAGAAGACCGACAAACAAGTTGCTCCTCAGGAGAAGAAACCCAAGTCTGGACCTAAGCCTGAGACTGAGTGCTTCTACTACAAATAGACTGGTCACTGGAAGCGGAACTGCCCCAAGTATTTGGCGGATAAGAAGGATGGCAAGGTGAACAAACGTATATGTGACATACATGTTATTGATGTGTACCTCACCAGAGCTCGTAGTAGCACCTGGGTGTTTGATACTGGTTCTGTTGCTAATATTTGCAACTTGAAACAGGGACTACGGATTAAGCGAAGACTGGCTAAGCACGAGGTGACGATGCGCGTAGGAAATGGTTCCAAAGTCGATGTGATCGCCGTCGGGACGCTACCTCTACATCTACCTTCGGGATTAGTTTTAGACCTAAATAATTGTTATTTGGTGCCAGCGTTAAGCATGAACATTATATCTGGATCTTGTTTAATGCGAGACAGTTATTCATTTAAATTAGAGAATAATGGTTGTTCTATTTATATGAGTAATATCTTTTATGGTCATGCACCATTAAAGAGTGGTCTATTCTTGTTGAATCTCGATAGTAGTGATACACATATTCATAATGTTGAAACCAAAAGATGCAGAGTTGATAATGATAGTGCAACTTATTTGTGGCACTGCCGTTTGGGTCATATTGGTATAAAATGCATGACGAAACTCCATACTGATGGACTTTTGGAATCACTTGGTACTTGCGAACCGCCTTATGGGCAAGATGACTAAAACGCCGTTGTCCGGAACTATGGAGCGAGCAACAGATTTGTTGGAAATCATACATACTGATGTATGTGGTCCGATGAATGTTGAGGCTCGCGGCGGGTATCGTTATTTTCTCACCTTCACAGATGATTTGAGCGGATATGGGTATATCTACTTAATGAAACATAAGTCTGAAACATTCGAAAAAATCAAAGAATTTCAGAGTGAAGTGGAAAATCATTGTACCAAGAAAATAAAGTTTCTGTGATCTAATCATGGAGAAGAATATTTGAGTTACGAGTTTGGTCTACATTTGAAACAATGCGGAATAGTTTCGCAACTCACGCCACCCGAAACACCACAACGTAATGGTGTGTCCGAACATCGTAATCGTATTTTACTAGATATGGTGCGACCTATGATGTCTCTAACTGATTTACCGCTATCATTTTGGGGTTATGCTTTAGAGACGGCTGCATTCATGTTAAATAGGGCACCATCAAGAGACGATGCCTTATGAACTATGGTTTGGCAAGAAACCAAAGTTGTCGTTTCTTAAAGTTTGGGGCTGCGATGCTTATGTGAAAAAGCTTCAACCTAATAAGCTCGAACCCAAATCATAGAAATGTGTCTTCATAGGATACCCAAAGGAAACTATTGGGTACACCTTCTATCACAGATCCGAAGGCAAGATATTCATTGCTAAGAATGGATCCTTTCTAGAAAAGGAGTTTCTCTCGAAAGAAGTGAGTGGGAGGAAAGTAGAACTTGATGAGGTAACTGTACCTACTCCCTTATTGGAAAGTAGTTCATCATAGAAATCTGTTTCTGTGACTCCTACACCAATTAGTGAGGAAGCTAATGATGATGATCATGTAACTTCAGCTCAAGTTGCTACCGAACCTCGTAGGTCAACTAGAGAAAGATCTGCACCAGAGTGGTACGGTAATCCAGTTCTGGAGGTCATGTTACTTGACCATGATGAATCTACGAACTATGAGGAAGCGATGATGAGCCTAGATTCCGCAAAATGGCTTGAAGCCATGAAATCTGAGATGGGATCCATGTATGAGAACAAAGTGTGGACTTTAGTTGACTTGCCCGATGATCGGCAAGCCATCGAGAATAAGTGGATCCTCAAGAAGAAGATAGACATTGACGGTAATGTTACTGTCTACAAAGCTCGACTTGTTGCAAAAGGTTTTCGACAAGTTCAAGGAGTTGACTATGATGAGACCTTCTCACCTGTAGCGATGCTTAAGTCCGTCCGAATCATGTTAGCAATTGCCGCGTTTTATGATTATGAAATTTGGCAAATGGATGTAAAGACTGCATTCCTGAATGGATTTCTGGAAGAAGAGTTGTATATGATGCAACCTGAAGGTTTTATTGATCCAAAGGGAGCTAACAAAGTGTGCAAGCTCCATCGATCCATTTATGGACTGGTGCAAGCATCTCGGAGTTGGAATAAACGTTTTGATAGTGTGATCAAAGCATATGGTTTTATACAGACTTTTGGAGAAGCCTGTATTTACAAGAAAGTGAGTGGGAGCTCTGTAGCATTTCTAATATTATATGTGGATGGCATATTGCTGATTGGAAATGATATAGAATCTCTAGATAGCATAAAAGGATACTTGAATAAGAGTTTTTCAATGAAAGACCTCGGTGAAGCTGCTTAGATATTGGGCATCAAGATCTATAGATATAGATCAAGACGCTTAATTGGACTTTCACAAAGCACATACCTTGATAAAGTTTTGAAGAAGTTCAAAATGGATCAAGCTAAGAAAGGGTTCTTGCCTGTGTTACAAGGTGTGAAGTTGAGTAAGACTCAATGTCCGACCATTGCAGAAGATGGAGAGAAAATGAAAAGTGTTCCCTATGCTTCAGCCATAGGCTCTATCATGTATGCAATGTTGTGTACCAGACCTGATGTGTGCCTTGCTATTAGCCTAGCAGGGAGGTACCAAAGTAATCCAGGAGTGGATCACTGGACAACAATCAAGAACATCCTGAAGTACCTGAAAAGGACCAAGGATATGTTTCTCGTTTATGGAGGTGACAAAGAGCTCATCATAAATGGTTACGTTGATGCAAGCTTTGACACTGATATGGACGATTCTAAATCGCAAACCAGATACGTGTTTATATTAAATGGTGGAGCTGTCAGTTGGAGCAGTTCCAAACAGAGCGTCGTGGCGGGATCTATATGTGAAGCGGAGTACATTGCTGCTTCAGAAGCAGCGAATGAAGGAGTCTGGATGAAGGAGTTCATATCCGATCTAGGTGTCATACCTAGTGCATCGGGTCCAATGAAAATCTTTTGTGACAATACTGGTGCAATTGCCTTGGCAAAGGAATCCAGATTTCACAAGAGAACCAAGCACATCAAGAGACGCTTCAACTCCATCCAGGATCAAGTCCAGGTGGGAGACATAGAGATTTGCAAGATACATACGGATCTGAATGTTGTAGACCCGTTGACTAAGCCTCTTCCACGAGCAAAACATGATCAACACTAAGGCCCCATGGGTGTTAAAATCATTATTGTGTAATCTAGATTATTGACTCTAGTGCAAGTGGGAGACTGAAGGAAATATGCCCTAGAGGCAATAATAAAGTTATTATTTATTTCCTTATTTCAAGATAAATGTTTATTATTCATGCTATAATTGTATTAACCGGAAACATAATACATGTGTGAATACATAGACAAACATAGTGTCACTAGTATGCCTCTACTTGACTAGCTCATTGATCAAAGATGCTTAAGTTTCCTAACCATTGACATGAGTTGTTATCTGAGTAATGGGATCACATCATTAGGAGAATGATGTGATTGAGTTGACCCATTCCGTTAGCTTAGCACTTGATCGTTTGTTTACTGCTATTGCTTTATTCATGACTTATACATGTTCTTATGACTATGAGATTATGCAACTCCCGAATACAGGAGGAACACTTTGTGTGCTACCAAACGTCACAACGTAACTGGGTGATCATAAAGGTGCTCTACACGTGTTTCCGATGGTACTTGTTGAGTTGGCATAGATCAAGATTAGGATCTGTCACTCCGATTGTCGGAGAGGTATCTCTGGGCCCTCTCGATAATACACATCACTATAAGCCTTGCAAGCATGATAACTAATGAGTTAGTTACAAGATGATGTATTATAGAACGAGTAAAGAGACTTGCCGGTAACGAGATTGAACTAGGTATTGGATACCGACGATCGAATCTCGGGCAAGTAACATACCGATGACAAAGAGAACAACGTATAGTGTTGTGCGGTTTGACCGATAAAGATCTTCATAGAATATGTAGGAACTAATATGAGCATCCAGGTTCCGCTATTGGTTATTGACCAGAGATGTGTCTCGGTCATGTCTACATAGTTCTTGAACCCGTAGGGTCCGCACGCTTAAAGTTCTGTGACGATCAGTTTTATGATTTTATATGTTTTGATGTACCGAAGGTAGTTCGAAGTCCCGGATTCGATCACGGACATGACGAGGAGTCTCAAAATGGTCGAGACATAAATATTTATATATTGGAAGCCTATATTTGGATATCAGAAGTGTTCCGGGTGAAATCGGGATTTTACTGGAGTACCGGGGGTTACCGGAACCCCCCGGGGGCTTAATGGGCCATGATGGGCCTTACTGGAAGAGAGGAGGGGCTTCCAGGGCAGTCCGCGCGCCCCCTCTCCCTCTAGTCCGAATTGGACAAGGTGGGGGGCGGCGCCCCCCTTTCCTTCCTCTCTCCCTCCTCCTTCCCCCTTCTCCTATTCCAACTAGGAAAGGAGGGAGTCCTACTCCCGGTGGGAGTAGGACTCCTCCTGGCGCGCCTCCTCCTGGCCGGCCGCCTCCCCCCCTTGCTCCTTTATATACGGGGGCAGGGGGAACCTCTAGACACACAAGTTTATCATTGAGATCTCTCCAGCCATGTGCGGTGCCCCCGTCCACCATAATCCACCTCGGTCATACTGTAGCGGTGTTTAGGCGAAGCCCTGCTATGGTAGCTTCATCAACATCGTCACCACGCCGTCGTGCTGATGAAACTATTCCCCGAGCTCTACTGGATCATGAGTTCGCGGGACGTCACCGAGCTGAACGTGTGCTGAACGCGGAGGTGCCGTACGTTCGGTGCTGAGGATCGGTCGATCGTGAAGACATACGACTACATCAACCGCGTTGTCATAACGCTTCCGCTTAACAGTCTACGAGGGTACGTGGACGGCACTCTCCCCTCTCGTTACTGTGCATCACCATGATCCTGCGTGTGCGTAGGAATTTTTTTGAAATTACTACGTTCCCCAACAATCACGGACATGACGAGGAGTCTCGAAATGATCGAGAGGTAAAGGTTGATATATAGGATGATAGTATTCGGACACCGGAAGTGTTCCGGAGTGTATCGGGTATTTATCGGAGTACCGGGGGGGGGGGCTTACCGGAACCCCCAGGGGATAGGTATGGGCCATGAGAGGGGAGCACACCAGCCCACAAGGGGTGTCGCGCCCCCTATGGAAGCTTTTTTTTGAACATCAGTACAAACACAAGCGCTCATACATACGCGCATAGACTTACCCCTTTGAACACACACATGCACACCCTACCCCTATGAGCACATCCGAGAGACTGAGCCGGCATGTCATCTTGAAATTTATGAACTCACCGTAGGTGCCTCGTCATCGACGAGAACGTCTCCTCCCACTGAAAGCACATCGCCGGAAATCCTGAAATAAATCCAGGAATAATGCGAGCACCAGGACTTGAACCCTGGTGGGCTAGGGATACCACTGTCCCTCTAACCATCCAACCACAGGTTCGTTCGCCACCACCCTATGGATGCTGGCCAAATTAGAAAAGGAAAATGGGGGGGGGGGTTCGCCCCCTTCCTTTCTCTCTTCTCCCTTCCCTTTCCCCCCCTCCGGTAAAAAGGAAACAGGGGAGGCCGAATTGGGAGGACCCCAAGTAGGATTCCTCCTACTCGAGGCACCCCCTTGGCTGCCTCTCCTCCCCTCCAACCTATATATATGTGGGGGTCACCTCTAGAACACACACTAACAATTGTTAGCCATGTGCGGCGCTACCCTCCACAGTTTACGCTTCCGGTCATATCTTTGTAGTGCTTAGGCGAAGCCCTGCGCGGATCACTTCACCATCACCGTCACCACGCCGTCGTGCTGACAGAACTCATCTTCTTCCTCGACACCTTTGCTGGATCAAGAGGATGAGGGACGTCATTGAGATGAACGTGTGTAGAACTCGGAGGTGCCATACGTTCGATGCTCGATCGGTCGGATCTAGAAGAAGTTCGACTACATCAACCGTGTTGTCAAACGCTTCCGCTTTTGGCCTATGAGGGTACATGGACACACTCTCCCCCTCTCATTGCTATGCATCTCCTAGATAGATCTTGTGTGAGCGTAGGAATTTTTTTGAAGTTGCATGCTACGTTTCCCAACAGTGGCATCCGAGCCAGGTCTATGCGTAGATGATATGCACGAGTAGAACACAAAGAGTTGTGGGCGGTGATCGTCATACTGCTTACCACCAATGTCTTATTTTGATTCTGCGGTATTGTTGGATGAAGCGGCCCGGACCAACCTTACATGACCACGTTCATGAGACCGGTTCCACCAATAGACATGCAACTAGGTTTGCATAAAGGTGGCCAACAAGTGTCTATTTCTCCAACTTTAGTTGAATCGAATTTGAATGCGGCCGGTCCTTGTTGAAGGTTAAAACAACAAACTTGATAAATCACCCTTGTGGTTTTGATGCGTAGGTAAGAACGGTTCTTGCTAGAAGCCCATAGCAGCCACGTAAAACTTGCAACAACAAAGTAGAGGACGTCTAACTTGTTTTTGCAGGGCATGTTGTGATGTGATATGGTCAAGAAATGATGTGATATACATTATTGTATGAGATGATCATGTTTTGTAAAAGTTACTGGCAACCGGCAGGAGCCTTATGATTGTCTCTTTATTGTACGAAATGCAAATGCCATGTAATTGATTTACTTTATCACTATGCATTAGCGATAGTTGTAGAAGCAATTGTTGATGAGATGACCATGATGCTACGATGGAGATCAAGGTGTCGAGCCGGTGACGATGGAGATTATGAGGATGCCTTGGAGATGGAGATCAAAAGCAGTGATGATGATGGCCATATCATGTCACATATTTCGATTGCATGTGATTTTTATCTTTTATGCATCTAATTTTTCTTAGTACGGCGGTAGCATTACAAGATGACCCCTTAAAAAAATTCAAGGTATAAGTGTTCTCCTCGAGTATGCACCGTTGCGATAGTTCGTCGTGTTGAGACACCACGTGATGATCGGGTGTGATAGACTCTACGTTCATATACAACGGGTGCAAGATAGTTTTGCACAAGCGGAATACTCGGGTTAAACTTGACGAGCCTGGCATGTACAGACATGACCTCAAAACACTGGAGACTGAAAGGTCGAACGTGAATCATATAGTAGATACGATCAACACGTGATGATCACTATTGATGACTACTCCATCTCACGTGATGATCAGACATGGTTTAGTTGATTTGGATCACATGTCATTTAGATGACTTGAGGGATGTCTATCTAAGTGGGAGTTCTTAAGTAATATAATTAATTGAACTTAATTTATCATGAACTTAGTCCTGATAGTTTTTGCATATCTATGTTGTAGATCAATGGCCCGTGCCACCGTTCCCTAGAATTTTAATGTGTTCCTAGAGAAAGCTAAGTTGAAAGATGATGGTAGCAACTACATGGACTGGGTTCGTCACTTTAGGATTATCCTCATTATTGCATAGAAAAATTATTTCCTTGATGCACCGCTAGGTGTGCCACCCCCTCCAGCAACTATGGACGTTGTGAACGCATGGCAGTCGCGTGTTGATGACTACTCGATAGTTCAGTTTGCCATGCTTTACGGCTTAGAATCGGGACTTCAAAAACGTTTTGAATGTTATGGAGTATATGAGATGTTCCAGGAGTTGAAATTAATAGTTCAAGCAAATGCCTGAGTTGAGAGATATGAAGTCTCCAGCAAGTTCTATAGTTGCAAGATGGAGGAGAACAATTCAGTCAGTGAACACATACTCAAAATGTCTGGGTATCATAACCACTTGACTCAGCCGGGAGTTAATCTTCCAGATGATAGTGTTATTGACAGAGTTCTTCAATTAGTACCAGCAAGCTACAAAGGCTTTGTGATGAACTATAATATGCAAGGGATGGACAATACAATTCCTGAGCTCTTCACAATGCTCAAAGATGCGGAGGTAGAAATCAAGAAGGAGCATCAAGTGTTGATGGTTAGCAAGACAACTAGTTTCAAGAAAAAGGGTGAGGGAAAGAAGGGGAACTTCAAGAAGAATGGCAAGCAAGCTTCCACTCCTGGGAAGAAGCCCAAATCTAGACCCAAGCCTGAAACTGAGTGCTTCTACTGCAAAGGGACTGGTCACCGAAAGCAGAACTGCCCCAAGTATTTGGCGGATAAGAAGGATGGCAAAGTGAGCAAAGGTATATTTGATATAGATGTTATTGATGTGTACCTTACTAATGCTCATAGTAGCGCCTGGGTATTTGATACTGGTTTGGCTGCTCATATTTGTAACTCGAAACAAGGGCTACGGATTAAACGAAGATTGGCTAAGGACGAGGTGACGATACAAGTCGGGAATGGTCCCAACATAGATGTGATCGCCGTCAGCATGCTACCTCTACATCTACCTTCGGGATTAGTTTTAGACCTGAATAATTTTTATTTGGTGCTACCGTTGAGCATGAACATTATATCTGGATCTTGTTTGATGCGAGACAGTTATTCATTTAAATCGGAGAATAATGGTTGTTCTATTTATATGAGTAATATATTTTATGGTCATGCACCCTTGAAGACTGGTATATTTTTGTTGAATCTCGATTATGGTGATACACATATTCATAATATTGATGCCAAAAGATGCAAAGTTGATAATGATAGTGCAACATATTTGTGGCACTGCCATTTAGGTCATATCCGTGTAAAGCGCACGAAGAAACTCCATGCAAATGGGCTTTTGGAATCACTTGATTATGAATCATTTGATACTTGTGAACCATGCATCATGGGCAAGATGACTAAAACTCCGTTCTCCAGAACAATGGAGTGAGCTAATGACTTATTGGAAATAATACATACCGATTTTTGCGGTCCGATGAGTGTTGAGGCTCGTGGCAGGTATCGTTATTTTCTAACCTTCATAGATGATTTGAGCAGATATGGGTATATGTACTTAATGAAACACAAGTCTGAATTTGAAAAGTTCAATGAATTTCAGAGTGAAGTGGAGAATCATCGTAACAAGAAAATAAAGTTTCTACGATCTGATCGCAGAGACAAATATTTGAGTTACGAGTTTGGCCTTCATTTAAAACAATGTGGAATAGTTTCACAACTCACGCGACCTAGAGCACCACAGCGTAATGGTGTGTCCGAACGTCGTAATCGTACTTTATTAGATATGGTGTGACCTATGATGTCTCTTATCGATTTACCACCATTGTTTTGGGGTTATGCATTAGAGACAGCTACATTCACGTTAAATGGGGCACCATCTAAATCCATTGAGACGACACCATATGAACTATGGTTTGGCAACAAACCTAAGCTGTCGTTTCTTAAAGTTTGGGGTTGCGATGCTTATGTGAAAAAGCTTCAGCCTGATAAGCTCGAGCCAAAATCGAATAAGTGTGTCTTCATAGGATACCCAAAAGAAACTGTTGGTACACCTTCTACCAGAGATCCGAAGGCAAGATCTTTGTTGCTAAGAATGGATCCTTTCTAGAGAAGGAGTTTCTCTTGAAAGAAGTGAGTGGGACGAAAGTAGAACTTGATGAGGTAACTGTATCTTCTCTCGAATTGGAAAGTAGCACATCAGTGAAATCCGTTCCCGTGATACCTGCAACAACTATGAGGAATCTAATGATAATGATCATGAAACTTCGGATCAAGCACTAGTACGTGTTGGTGCTATACAAACGGTTTTTAACCCCTTTCCGCAATGGTGTTCGGAACCATCACTAAGTGAGTGACCGCGATAGGGGGGTCCTCCCCACACGACCTAAAAACCGTCGGGGATATGCCCTCCTGGCACACACGCTCAGCAAAATGAGGTCGTGTGTGACCGGCGAGCGCTGAAATATGGTTAATACGTACAGTAGTGCTAAAAAAATACAATTATATAGGCGAAATCGTTTTCGGTCGTAAGTACATCCCACATAGTTAGTCCCCGCTAAACGTTTCCATTCGTATGAACATCCCACACAGTCGCTCCAAGGAAAACGTTTCCCTTTGCAGGTACATCATACACAATTTTCCCCATTAAATCGTTTGTGATAGCGTTGCCATTGCACATGATATTAACAATTTTATTGTTTGCTTTATTGAATGCATCACACACGGTGCCTAGAAGAAACTGTGTGGCAAAGGATGTCCATCACACACAGTTTTTATGTGGTAAACGTTTGTGCAAGGTGGCGTAATGCAAACAGTTTTCAAGAGGAGGCCGTGTGTGATTGTGTGTGAAGTGGAGATTGATCACATACCTAGTGGATCCTAGAAACGTGTCTGATCTCCACGTCTATCGCAGACATTTCACTTTCGCAAACTATGTGCAATGTAATCCCTAATTTAAAAATCACATGTTTTGAATTTGAAAGTAGGCAATCACTTATTTCATATCCAACCATGTTTATTACGAATATTGGTTCAACCACGAATGCATAATTCGATGCACAGGTACATATACCGAAGAACTACAGAAGCACCAAGTAAAGCATGATGAACCACAGTTGTACTAAAGACTGTAAAGAGAGAGGCGAAAGACATTCTGGTTGCTAGAGAAGGTGAAGTGTTCCTTCCTCCATGCGTAATGCGCACACGACTCTAGGCCAACCCCTTGTGATGGTTGCCCGTCCATCCTTCAATGTCTTCATTACGACTTATCAATGCTCATTGTAGCCTGGATGAAATACTTTAACCTTCATTGCATGTCCACCAATCATGTACTTTGCGAGGTAATCTTGAGTGAACTGCTTTGGAAACCACTGCGAACGAAAAAGATTCAGACATTGTTGTCTAACAACTCATTATGGGCAGTAAAAAGAGAAGGCTGCAAAGTTTGTAGTTACCATCCTACAACTCATTGTTGTCTTGGATAGAGCATAAACAAATAATTTTCTTGCCACCATTCATATCTTTTTGCTAATAATCCTTATTAGTTTCCTCACTTGATGCTTGTTCATGAATATCTCATTGCCCCATATGCAAAAAGGGTCGATGTGTGGATCCTTGACAAGGGCATATGTACCTACAAGCAACAAGTCGATATTAGAAGCTAACAAGTGTCCATGCCTGGATCTATATGCACTTCACCATCACCGTCACCACGCTGTCGTGCTGACGGAACTCATCTTCTTCCTCGACACCTTTGCTGGATCAAGAGGATGAGGGACGTCATCGAGATGAACGTGTGTAGAACTTGGAGGTGCCATAAGTTCGGTGCTTGATTGGTCGGATCTAGAAGAAGTTCGACTACATCAACCGTGTTGTCAAACGCTTCCGCTTTCGGTCTACGAGGATACATGGACACACTCTCCCCTCTCATTTCTATGCATCTCCTAGATAGATCTTGCGTGAGCGTAGGATTTTTTTTTGAAATTGCATGCTACGTTTCTCAACAGTGGCATCCGAGCTAGGTCTATGCGTAGATGATATGCATGAGTGGAACACAAAGAGTTGTGGGCGGTGATCGCCATATTGCTTACCACCAATGTCTTATTTTGATACAACGGTATTGTTGGATGAAGCGGCCCAGACCAACCTTACATGACCATGTTCATGAGACCGGTTCCACCGACAGACATGGAACTAGTTTTGCATAAAGGTGATCGGCAGGTGTCTGTTTCTCCAACTTTAGTTGAATCAAATTTGACTGTGGTCGGTCCTTGTTGAAGGTTAAAACAACAAACTTGATAAATCACCGTTGTGGTTTTGATGCATAGGTAAGAATGGTTCTTGCTAGAAGCCCGTAGCAGCCACATAAAACTTGCAACAACAAAGTAGAGGACGTCTAACTTGTTTTTGCAGGGCATGTTGTGATGTGATATGCTCAAGACATGATGTGATATACGTTATTGTATGAGATGATCATGTTTTGTAAAAGTTACTGGCAACCGGCAGGAGCCTTATGGTTGTCTCTTTATTGTACGAAATGCAAACGCCATTTAATCGATTTACTTTATCACCATGCGTTAGCGATAGTTGTAGAAGCAATTGTTGGCGAGATGACCATGATGCTATGATGGAGATCAAGGTGTCGAGCCGGTGACGATGGAGATCATGAGGATGCTTTGGAGATGGCGATGGAAAGCACAAGATGATAATGGCCATATCATGTCACATATTTTGATTGCATGTGATGTTTATCTTTTATGCATATAATTTTTCTTAGTACGGCGGTAGCATTACAAGATGATCCTTTAAAATAATCAAGGTATAAGTGTTCTCCTCGAGTATGCACCGTTGCGACAGTTCGGCATGTTGAGACACCACGTGATGATCGGGTGTGATAGACTCTACGTTCACATACAACGGGTGCAGGACTGTTTTGCACATGCTGAATACTCGGGTTAAACTTGACGAGCCTGGCATGTACAAACATGACATCGGAACACTGGAGACTGAAACGTCGAACGTGAATCATATAGTAGATATGATCAACATAGAGATGTTCACCATTGATAACTACTCCATCTCACGTGATGATCGGACATGGTTTAGTTGATTTGGATCACATATCATTTAGATGACTTGAGGGATGAATATCTAAGTGGGAGTTCTTAAGTAATATAATTCATTGAACTTAATTTATCATGAACTTAGTCCTGATAGTTTTTGCATATCTATGTTGTAGATCAACGGCCCATGCTACCGTTCCCTTGAATTTTAATGTGTTCCTAGAGAGCGCTAAGTTGAAAGATGATGGTAGCAACTACACGGACTGGGTCCGTAACTTGAGGATTATCCTCATTGCTGCATAGAAAAATTATGTCCTTGATGCACCGCTAGGTTTGCCACCGCCTCCAGCAACTACGGACGTTGTGAATGCTTGGCAGTCGCGTGTTGATGACTACTCGATAGTTCAGTGTGCCATGCTTTATGGCTTAGAATCGGGACTTAAAAACGTTTTGAACGTCATGGAGCATATGAGATGTTCCAGGAGTTGAAGTTAATATTTCAAGAAAATGCCTAAGTTGAGATATATGAAGTCTCCAGCAAGTTCTATAGCTGCAAGATGGAGGAGAACAATTCAGTCAGTGAACACATACTCAAAATGTCTGGGTTTCATAACCACTTGACTCAGCTGGGAGTTAATCTTCCAGATGATAGTGTTATTGACAAAGTTCTTCAATCAGTACCACCAAGCTATAAAGGCTTTGTGATGAACTATAATATGCAAGGGATGGATAAGACAATTGCCGAGCTCTTCGCAATGCTCAAAGATGCAGAGGTAGAAATCAAGAAGGAGCATCAAGTGTTGATGGTTAACAAGACAACTAGTTTCAATAAAAAGGGCGAGGGAAAGAAGGGGAACTTCAAGAAGAATGTCAAGCAAGTTGCCACTCCCGGGAAGAAGCCCAAATCTGGACCCAAGCCTAAAACTGAGTGCTTCTACTGCAAAGGAACTGGTCACTCAAAGCGGAACTGCCCCAAGTATTTGGCGGATAAGAAGGATGGCAAAGCGAACAAAGGTATATTTGATATACATGTTATTGATGTGTACCTTACTAATGCTCGTAGTAGCACCTGGGTATTTGATACTGGTTCGGTTGCTCATATTTGTAACTCGAAACAAGGGCTACTGATTAAACATAGATTGGCTAAGGATGAGGTGACGATGCATGTCGGGAATGGTTCCAAGGTCGATGTGATTGCCGTCGGCACGCTACCTCTACATCTACTTTAGGAATAGTTTTAGACCTAAATAATTGTTATTTGGTGCCAGCGTTGACCATGAACATTATATCTGGATCTTGTTTGATGTGAGACGGTTATTCATTTAAATCGGAGAATAATGTTTGTTCTATTTATATGAGTAATATCTTTTATGGTCATGCACCCTTGAAGAGTGGTCTATTTTTGTTGAATCTCAATTGTGGTGATACACATATTGATAATATTGATGCCAAAACATGCAAAGTTGATAATGATAGTGCAACATATTTGTGGCACTGCCCTTTAGGTCATATTGGTGTAAAGCGCATGAAGAAACTCCATGCAGATGGGCTTTTGGAATCACTTGATTATGAATCATTTGATACTTGTGAACCATGCCTCATGGGCAAGATGACTAAAACTCCGTTCTTCGGAACAATGTAGTGGGCTAATGACTTATTGGAAATAATACGTACCGATGTATGCGGTCCGATGAGTGTTGAGGCTCGCGGCAAGTATCGTTATTTTCTAACCTTCACAGATGATTTGAGCAGATATGGGTGTGTCTACTTAATGAAACACAAGTCTGAAACATTTGAAAAGTTCAATGAATTTCAGAGTGAAGTGGAGAATCATCGTAACAAGAAAATGAAGTTTCTACGATCTGATCGCGGAGGCGGATATTTGAGTTACGATTTTGGCCTTCATTTAAAACAATGTGGAATAGTTTCACAACTCACGCCACTTGGAACACCACAGCGTAATGGTGTGTCCGAACGTAGTAACTGTACTTTATTAGATATGGTGCGACCTATGTTGTCTCTTATCTATTTACCACTATCGTTTTGGGGTTATGCATTAGAGACAACTGCATTCATGTAAACTAGGGCACCATCTAAATCCATTGAGATGACACCGTATGAACTATGGTTGGGCAACAAACCTAAGTTGTCGTTTCTTAAAGTTTGGGGTTGCGATGCTTATGTGAAAAAGCTTCAGCCTGGTAAGCTTGAACCCAAACAGAGAAGTGCGTCTTCATAGGATGCCCAAAAGAAACTTTTGGGTACACCTTCTACCACAGATCTGAAGGTAAGATCTTTGTTGCTAAGAATGGATCCTTTCTAGAGAAGGAGTTTCTCTCGAAAAAAGTGAGTGGGAGGAAAGTAGAACTTGATGAGGTAATTGTACCTTCTCTCCAATTGGAAAGTGGCACATCAGTGAAATCCGTTCCTGTGGTGCCTACACCAACTAGAGAGGAAGCTAATGATAATGATCATGAAACTTCGGATCAAGCATTGTGGCAAAGGCTATCCATCACACATAGTTTTTATGTGGTAAACGTTTGCGCAAGGTGGCATAACACAAACAGTTTTCAAGAGGATGTCGTGTGTGATTGTGTGTGCAGTGGAGATTGATTGCACACATAGTGGATCCTAGAAACATGTCTGATCTCCACGTCTATCACAGACGTTTCGCTTTCTCAAACCGTGTGCAGTGTAATCCCTAATTTAAAAATCACATGTTTTGAATTTGAAAGTAGGCAATCACTTATTTCATATCCAACCATGTTTATTACAAATATAGGTTCAACCATGAATGCATAATTGGATGCACATGTACATATACTGAAGAACTACAGAAGCACCAAGTAAAGAATGATGAACCATAGTTGTACTAAAGACTATAAAGAGAGAGGCGAAAGACATTCTAGTTGCTGGAGAAGGTGAAGCAGAATGCCCATATTGTGCCCTCCTCCATGTGTAATGCGCACACGACTCTAGGCCAACCCCTTGCGATGGCTGCCCGTCCATCCTTCACTGTCTTCATTACGACTTCTTGATGCTCATTGTAGTCTAGATGAAATAATTTAACCTTCATTTCATGTCCACCAATCATATACTTTGCGAGGTAATCTTGAGTGAACTGCTTCGGGAACCACTTCGAACGAAAAAGATTCGAACATTGTTGTCTAACAATTCATTATGGGCAGTAAAAAGAGAAGGTTGCAGAGTTTGTAGTTACCATCCTACAACTCATTGTTGTGTTGGATAGAGCATAAACAAATAATTTTATTGCCACCATTCATATCTTTTTGCTAATAATGCTTATCAGTTTCCTCACTTGATGCTTATTCATGAATATCTCATTGCCCCATACGCAAAAAGGGTCGATGCATGGATCCATGCCAAGGGCATATGTACCTACAAGCAACAAGTCAAAATTAGAAGCTAACAAGTGTCCAGGCCTGGATCTATATGCACTACATTATGGAACGATGGGGGGAGTACAAGCCAAGGGATGAAGCTAACCTCGGAGGAAAACGGTGGCCACTCCCGTTGTTGTCCTGCATAAGTAGTGGAAAGGCATGATAAGTACATCAACCTTAACATCAAACAAATATAGCAAAGGTAAACAACATCATCTCAAAATGATAGCTTGAATGTGTTGGTTTCATCATGCTATTAAAGCAAATATAAAATGGAAGGCAATGTTACCGACAACAGGCTTAACATCCATCAAATATTGGAGTTCAAACCGGTATTGTTGAAAATGAATAACATAGGTAATGCTTAAACATCACACTGGATAAATGTGTAAAACTGAAATAAAGGGCATGTCTTAACTACACCAGGCATAACTGGAACCAAATATAGCCGTTCAAGCTGGTATTGATGCAGTCGAGCGGCACAATTTTGACTTGCACATAATGAACAACACATTGTGAATGACTGAAATAAACAAGGCATAAATGGTCAGTATAACAACCAAATATAGCCATTGAAAACTGGACAGAATCTCAATGCAACCAACCTAACAAGCAAGTGCAGATAAACATGGCATATGCTTGAAAACTGGACAAATGATCACTGCAACCAAACTAACAAGCAAATACAGATAAACAAGGCATCTGCTTGAAAACTAGACAAATGCTAAAAAAATCAACCAAACAACCAAATACAGATAAACAAGGCATCTGCTTGATAACTGGGCAAATGCTCACTACAGCCAAACTAAGAACCAAATACATATAAACAAGGCATCGGCTTGATAATTAGAAAAATGCTCACTGCAACCAACCTAACAACCAAACACAGATAAACAAGGCATCTACTCACTATAAACAACCAAATATAGCCATTCGTGAAATTGAAGTGGACAATTCATACTTAAACATCACATAGCCCTATTGAACAACAAAGTTTTTGCATAACTGAAATAATTAAACATGGCACAGTTATAGCACTGCACGGAAAATGCTACTACAACAAACGGTACGGGTTGACAAGCTAGAAAAGGTAGGTTGCGGATAGGATGTTGCCTCACATTTCATGGATGGGATCCTTCCAGTTGGAAGAGCACAGACCCATGGTGCGCTCTCTGATGTCACAGATGGGATGTTTCACCTTGGAAGAATCTTTGTGGGTGCCCTCCTCGTGGTCGTGGTCGTGGTCGATGAGATCTGACTTGGCAATTGAGGATCCCAAGACGCTGCCGTAGAACGTGTCCTTCAGAAATGAAAAAATGGGCTCGATTGCATTTAAGGATCGCAAATCCTTGACCGCTTGGCGGAGGAGATCAGCGGCAGGGCCGTCGAAGAGATCGATGGTGGTTGAACCAGAGGGGTTGGGGATGGACCACGTAACCTGTGACATGGCCCGCGTGAAGCCGTCGCTGTCGACGAGCTTGATGTCGTAGCTAGCTTTCCTGAGATACAGTAATACGCAAGCCCGCTAACGTGAAGCCTTCATCATGGCAACATAGTCAACTTCTTCGCCAGCTTCTGTGGCGACGTGTTGCTCCAGGATCGTCAGGTCAGGGCGAATGACGGCCGCCTTGCCAACGTCCGCCGGAGAGGCCATGATAAACCTCTTCTTGGCCGAACGCTCGTTGGGCTCCCCGGTATACGTGGTCGAGCTTAGGCTGTGACATTCTGGAGCAGGGGATGTGGACCTGGCGGGAAGGGACACCGCAGGCCTCATCTAAAAACTCAGGGAGTGGGGAGACGTTATGGGAATCCCTGGGTAACCTACACTTTATTATCTAAGCTAGGAGGAACGGGCAGACCGGCATGGGTTGGCGGCGGCGCTGGCGGTGGCTGTGAGCTAGGGTTCAAGGGGGGGAGGGGGCCTGGTGGGGGGCCTGTGGAGGGGGGATGGTGGTGTTTGAGGATACGACGCAGATACTGAAAATTTTAGTAATGGTGGGTGGAGATGGTGGTGGACGAGGGAGGGCAATGGTTCAAATGCCTCAGCTACTACAATTTTACTATAAGGTCGGTGCTGGAGGAGCGTGGGCAACGGTTGAAGTGCGGCGGCTACTAAAATTTGGGTAAAGGAATTGATGCGGGGCGGGAGTGCCTGAGATCGGGCATGGTCCAATAAGAACATGCGTGTATGATAATAAGGAGAAGTGGCAGAACCGTCAATTTCTGCAACGCGCAAGGCTGGTAGTTTGTTTTACATTTCTAGCTAGCTGGTCTATTGATACGTCTCCAACATATCTATAATTTTTGATTGCTCCATGCTATATTATCTACTGTTTTGGACTATATTGGGCTTTATTTTCCACTTTTATATTATTTTTGGGACTAACCTATTAACCGGAGGCCCAGCCCAGAATTGCTATTTTTTGCCTATTTCAGTGTTTCAGATAAACGGAATATCAAACGGAGTCCAAACGGAATAAAATCTTCGGGAACATGATTTTCTCACCGAACGTGATCCAGGAGACTTGGAACCTACTGCAAGGAAGCAAAGAGGTGCTCACGAGGGTGGGGGGCGCGCCCCCCTGCCTCGTGGGTCCCTCGGTGCTCCACCGACGTACTCCTTCCTCCTATATATACACACGTACCCCCAAACGATCAGAAGAGGAGCCAAAAACCTAATTCCACCGCCGCAACTTTCCGTATCCACGAGATCCCATCTTGGGGCCTGTTTCGGAGCTCCGCCGGAAGAGGGCCGTCATCACGGAGGGCTTCTACATCATCATAGCCTCTCCGATGAAGTGTGAGTAGTTTGCCTCAGACCTTCGGGTCCATAGTTAGTAGCTAGATGGCTTCTTCTCTCTCTTTGAATCTCAATACAAAGTTCTCCCCCTCTCTTGTGGAGATCTATTCTATGTAATCTTCTTTTTGCGGTGTGTTTGTTGAGACCGATGAATTGTGGGTTTCTGATCAAGTCTATCTATGAATAATATTTGAATCTTCTCTAAATTCTTTTATGTATGATTGGTTATCTTTGCAAGTCTCTTCGAATTATCCGTTTGGTTTGGCCAACTAGATTGGTAGTTCTTGCCATGGGAGAAGTGCTTAGCTTTGGGTTCGATCTTGCAGTGTCCTTACCCAGTGATAGAAGGGGCAGCAAGGCACGTATTGTATCGTTGCCATCGAGGATAACAAGATGGGGTTTATTTCATATTGCATGAATTTATCTCTCTACATCATGTCATCTTGCTTAAGGCGTTACTCTGTTTTTAACTTAATACTCTAGATGCATGCTGGATAGCGGTCGATGAGTGGAGTAATAGTAGTAGATGCAGAATCGTTTCGATCTAATTGTCACGGACGTGATGCCTATATACATGATCATGCCTAGATATTCTCATAATTATGCACAATTCTATCAATTGCTCAACAGTAATTTGTTCACCCACTGTAGAATACTTATGCTCTTGAGAGAAGCCACTAGTGAAACCTATGGCCCCCGGGTCTATTCTCATCATATCAATCTCCATTACTTTTATATTGCTCTGCTATTTACTTTGCCTTTACTTTTTACTTTGCATCTTTATATCAAAAATACCAAAAATATTTTATCTATCAGATCTCACTCTCGTAAGTGACCGTGAAGGGCATGACAACCCCTAATCGCGTTGGTTGCGAGTAGCTATCGTTTTGTGCAGGTACGAGGGACTTGAGTGTGGCCTCCTACTGGATTGATACCTTGGTTCTCAAAAACTGAGGGAAATACTTATGCTACTCTGCTGCATCATCCCTTCCCCTTCGGGGAAAACCAACGCAAGCTCAAGATGTAGCAAGAAGGATTTCTGGCGCTGTTGCCAGGGAGTCTACGCAAAAATTCAATATACCAAGTACCCATCACAATCCCTATCTCTCGCATCACATTATTTGCCATTTGCCTCTCGTTTTCCTCTCCCCCCCAATTCACCCTTGCCGTTTTATTCGCCCTCTCTCTCCCCATCCTCCCTCTCTATTTGCCTCTTTTTGCCCGTTTGCTTTTTGTTTGCTCGTGTGTTAGATTGCTTGTTTGTCGCGATGGCTCAACCAAAATTTGGTGATCTTCACCTTAAAAGGTTAGAGGAGATCGAAAACAATGTTAGGAAATTTATGGTTTTGCAATTTGAGCATAATAATTTCTTTAGAAACAAACTTAAAGAACAAAAAAGTTTTATGAGTTATATGAATAAAGAGCTTGATGATATGTCTAAAGAATTTGAGGGTATAAGATCCCAGATTGCTCGTCTAGAGAAGATGACTGCTGAAATTTCGGATATGCAAGCCACCTTAGTCAATAAGATTGCCACTAAACTGAATACCTGTGAAAATCAAGATGAAGATCTAAAATTTATTGATGTGTCTCCAATTAAATCTTATTTTGCAATATGAATCTTGATGAAACTGAATATGATCTTCCTTTACCTAGAAGGCGTTTTAAAAATTTGGAGTGTTTAGATCTTAATGATGAAATTGATGAAAGTGGGATGGAAAGAAATAAAAATCTAGATGTTGGTAAACCCACTATATTGGATTTCAAGGAATTTAATTATGAAAATTGCTCTTTGATTGATTGTATTTCCTTGTTGCAATCCGTGCTAAATTCTCCACATGCTTATAGTCGAAATAAAGCCTTCACCGAACATATTGTTGATGCCTTGATGCAATCTTATGAAGAAAAACTTGAGTTGAAAGTTTCTATCCCTAGAAAACTCTATGATGAGTGGGAACCAACTATTAAAATTAAAATTAAAGATCATGAGTTTTATGCTTTGTGTGATTTGGGTGCTAGTGTCTCTACTATTCCCAAGACTTTGTGTGATTTACTAGATTTCCGTAATTTTGATGATTGCTCTCTAAACTTGCATCTTGCGGATTCCACTATTAAGAAACCTATGGGAAGAATTAATGATGTTCTTATTGTTGCAAATAGGAATTATGTGCCCGTAGATTTCATTGTTCTTGATATAGATTGCAATCCTTCTTGCCCTATTATTCTTGGTAGACCTTTCCTTAGAACGGTTGGTGCGATTATTGATATGAAGGAAGGGAATATTAGATTTCAATTTCCATTAAAAAGGGCATGGAACACTTTCCAAGAAAGAAAATAAAATTACCATATGAAACTATCATGAGAGCCACTTATGGATTGCCTACCAAAGATGGCAATACCTAGATCTATTCTTGCTTGTTATGCCTAGCTAGGGGCGTTAAACGATAGCGCTTGTTGGGAGGCAACCCAATTTTATTTTTATTCCTTGCTTTTTCTCCTGTTTAGTAATAAATAAATTATTTAGCCTCTGTTTAGGTTGTGTTTTTTGTGTTTAATTAGTGTTTGTGCCAAGTAGAATCGTTGGGAAGACTTGGGGAAAGTCTTGTTGAACTTGCTGAAAAAACAGAAACTTTAGCGCTCACGAGAACTGCTGTCAGTTTTATTTGAAGAGTGCTATTTAGTTAATTATTTTTTCAGATGATTAATAGATAAATTCCTCATGTCCAGCAATTTATTTTAGAATTTCTGGGGTTCCAGATCTTGTGCTAGCTACAGATTACTACAGACTGTTCTGTTTTTGAAGATTCTCTTTTTCGTGTGTTGTTTGCTTATTTTGATGAATCTATGGCTAGTAGTAGGTTTAACACCTATATAAATAAATAATGAGTTCATTACAGTACCTTGAAGTGGTCTTTTGTTTTCTTTCGCTAACGGAGCTCACGAGTTTTCTATTTTGAGTTTTGTGTTGTGAAGTTTTCAAGTTTTGGGTGAATTCTTTTGATGGATCATGGAACAAGGAGTGGAAAGAGCCTAAGCTTGGGGATGCCCATGGCACCCCCAAGATAATCCAAGGACACCAAAAAGTTAAAGCTTGGGGATGCCCCGGAAGGCATCTCCTCTTTTCGTCCACTTCCATCGGTAATTTACTTGGAGCTATATTTTTATTCACCAACATGATATGTGTTTTGCTTGGAGCGTCTTGTATTATTTGTGTCTTTGTTTGCTACTATACCACAATCATCCTTGATGTACACACCTTTTGAGAGAGCCATACATGAACTAAAATTTGATAGAATACTCTATGTGCTTCACTTATATCTTTTGAGCTAGATAATTTTGCTCTATGTGCTTCACTTATATCTTTTGAGCTAGATAATTTTGCTCTATGTGCTTCACTTATATCTTTTAGCTAGATAATTTTGCTCTTTGTGCTTCACTTATATCCTTCGAGTAGATAATTTTGCTCTATGTGCTTCACTTAGATCTTTTAGAGCACGGTGGTGGATTCGTTTTAAAGAAACTATTGATCTCTCATGCTTCACCTAAATTAATTTGAGAGTCTCTTAATAGCATGGTAATTTGCCTAATAATAATATGCTTGGTATACAAGATTTGTGAAACTTTCTTTTGAGTGTGTTGAATACTAAGAAAAGATTGAAGCATGATAATTGTTTTGAGATATGGAGGTGATAATATTAAAGTCATGCTAGTTGAGTAGTTGTGAATTTAAAGAATACTTGTGTTGAAGTTTGTGATTCCCGTAGCATGCACGTATGGTGAACCGTTATGTGATGAAGTCGGAGCATGATTTATTTATTGATTGTCTTCCTTATGAGTGGCGGTCGGGGACGAGTGATGGTCTTTTCGTACCGATCTATCCCCCTAGGAGCATGCGCGTAGTACTTTGCTTTGATAGCTTCTAAAATTTTGCAATAAGTATATGAGTTCTTTATGACTAATGTTGAGTCCATGGATTATACGCACTCTCACCCTTCCACCTTTGCTAGCCTCTCTAATACCGCGCACCTTTCGCCGGTATCATACACCTACCATATACCTTCCTCAAAACAGCCACCATACCTACCTATTATGGCATTTCCATAGCCATTCCGAGATATATTGCCATGCAACTTTCCACCATCTAGTTCATCATGACACATTCATCATTGTCATATTGCATATCCCGGTACACCGCCGGATGCATTCACATAGAGTCATATTTTGTTCTAAGTATCGAGTTGTAATTGTTGAGTTATAATAAAAATAAAAGTGTGATGATCATCATTATTAGAGCATTGTCCCAGTGAGGAAAGAATGATGGAGACTATGATTCCCCCATAAGTCGGGATGAGACTCCGGACGAAAAATAAAAATAAAAAAAATAAAAAAAGAGGCCAAAGAAGCACAAATAAAAAAAGAAAGGCCATATATATATACATAATAAATAAAAAAAGAAAAAGAGAGAAGGGACAATGCTACTATCCTTTTACCACACTTGTGCTTCAAAGTAGCACCATGATCTTCATAGTAGAGAGTCTCTCATGTTATCACTTTCATATACTAGTGGGAATTTTACATTATAGAACTTGGCTTGTATATTCCAATGATGGGCTTCCTCAAATTTCCCTAGGTCTTCATGAGCAAGCAAGTTGGATGCACACCCACTAGTTTCTTTTTTTGAGCTTTCATATACTTATAGCTCTAGTGCATCCGTTGCATGGCAATCCCTACTCACTCACATTGATATCTATTAATGGGCATCTCCATAGCCCGTTGATACGCCTAGTTGATGTGAGACTATCTTCTCCGTTTTTGTCTTTTCACAACCACCATTCTATTCCACCTATAGTGCTATATCCATGGCTCACGCTCATGTATTGCGTGAAGATTGAAAAAGTTTTGAAAAAGTTAGAGTATGAAACAATTGCTTGGCTTGTCATCGGGGTTGTGCATGATTTAAATACTTTGTGTGGGGAAGATGGAGCATAGCCAGACTATATGATTTTGTAGGGATAACTTTCTTTGGCCATGTTATTTTGAGAAGACATAATTGCTTTGTTAGTATGCTTGAAGTATTATTATTTTCTATGTCAATATAAACTTTGTCTTGAATCTTTCTAATCTGAATATTCATACCACAATTAAGAAGATTTACATTGAAATTATGCCAAGTAGCACTCCACATCAAAAATTCTCTTTTTATCATTTACCTACTCGAGGACGAGCAGGAATTAAGCTTGGGGATGCCTGATACGTCTCCAACGTATCTATAATTTTTGATTGCTCCATGCTATATTATCTACTGTTTTGGACTATATTGGGCTTTATTTCCCACTTTTATATTATTTTTGGGACTAACCTATTAACCGGAGGCCCAGCCCAGAATTGCTGTTTTTGCCTATTTCAGTGTTTCAGATAAACGGGATATCAGACGGAGTCCAAACGGAATAAAATCTTCGGGAACGTGATTTTCTCACCGAACGTGATCCAGGAGACTTGGACCCTACTGCAAGGAAGCAAACAGGTGCTCACGAGGGTGGGGGCGCTCCCCCCTGCCTCGTGGGTCCCTCGGTGCTCCACCTACGTACTCCTTCCTCCTATATATACACACGTACCCCCAAACGATCAGAAGAGGAGCCAAAAACCCAATTCCACCGCCACAACTTTCCGTATCCATGAGATCCCATCTTGGGGCCTGTTCCGGAGCTCCGCCGGAAGAGGGCTGTCATCACGGAGGGCTTCTACATCATCATAGCCTCTCCGATGAAGTGTGAGTAGTTTACCTCAGACCTTTGGGTCCATAGTTAGTAGCTAGATGGCTTCTTCTCTCTCTTTGAATCTCAACACAAAGTTCTCCCCCTCTCTTGTGGAGATCTATTCGATGTAATCTTCTTTTTGCGGTGTGTTTGTTGAGACCGATGAATTGTGGGTTTATGATGAAGTCTATCTATGAATAATATTTGAATCTTATCTGAATTCTTTTATGTATGATTGGTTATCTTTGCAAGTCTCTTCGAATTATCCGTTTGGTTTGGCCAACTAGATTGGTAGTTCTTTCCATGGGAGAAGTGCTTAGCTTTGGGTTCGATCTTGCGGTGTCCTTTCCCAGTGACAGAAGGGGCAGCAAGGCACGTATTGTATCGTTGCCATCGAGGATAACAAGATGGGGTTTATTTCATATTGCATGAATTTATCTCTCTACATCATGTCATCTTGCTTAAGGCGTTACTCTGTTTTTAACTTAATACTCTAGATGCATGCTGGATAGCGGTCGATGAGTGGAGTAATAGTAGTAGCTGCAGAATCGTTTCGATCTACTTGTCACGGACGTGCTGCCTATATACATGATCATGCCTAGATATTCTCATAATTATGCACAATTCTATCAATTGCTCAACAGTAATTTGTTCACCCACCGTAGAATACTTATGCTCTTGAGACAAGCCACTAGTGAAACCTATGGCCCCCGGGTCTATTCTCATCATATCAATCTCCATCACTTTTATATTGTTTTGCTATTTACTTTGCCTTTACTTTTTACTTTGCATCTTTATATCAAAATACCAAAAAATATTCTATCTATCAGATCTCACTCTCGTAAGTGTTCGTGAAGGGCTTGACAATCCCTAATCGCGTTGGTTGCGAGTAGCTATCATTTTGTGCAGGTACGAGGGAGTTGAGCATGGCCTCCTACTGGATTGATACCTTGGTTCTCAAAAACTGAGGGGAATACTTATGCTACTCTGCTGCATCATCCCTTCCTCTTCGGGGAAAACCAATGCAAGCTCAAGACGTAGCATCCATTGCACACGGTTCATCCTAATTTCTAAATAAACTTACCTGTCTTTAGCTTGTGTAGTCGTGGTGATTTTACAGTGCACTTGCATCGCACACGGTTAATCCAGTACCTCCACCATTTGCCCGCACTTGCGCAGTCATGGTGATTTTACAACAAAAAATAACCTATAAAACATAGTCTACAAATTAGCAAAACAAGGATCCCAAGGTTTATATAATCAGCATGTTAGGTCATTATAGAGATAAGGTAACTACAGAGATAACCGGGTCACCCATCCTTGGACTACTCCATCCCGAGCACGCTTAACTTCTGTGCTCTCTTTGGCTAGACTAGCGGATGGGAAGCGGCACCTTGCTGATAGGAATTGCCTCCTTGCCTTTAAGGCGTTTCACGCTGGTCACCCTATGGGACCTACTCCCTCTTATCACGCACATTTGTGCTTTTAGAAACTGTGTGCGATATTTACATGGCTGGTGTGTCGCCGTCTAGCCTTCAATGAGCACTAACACTGGTAGCGGGAAACCGATGGGAGAAGAGGCGGGAAACTGATGAGAGGAGTGGCGGGAAATGGTAGCATGTTTAGAACACGTAGTAAAGGAAGCATGAGCTAGCACGGCGCATGCACATAGTGCTTACCCATGTACTGCATGTGCTATCGAAAGGGCTGAGGGTTGCCATTCGATCTGGGAGCATCCGTGGGGTTTGGGTTTTGGTCAATCAGAACGTAGGACTCAGATCGCGCGCGTAGCAGGGGGCAGGGGGTGTCTCGGCCACGGTTTGATAGGCACACGGCTTTCGTGAGTGAACCGTGTGCTATTTGAAAACATTTCGTGAGAATAACCTCGGTTTTTAAATCCCAGTAAATCCAAAACTCACCCGAAAATCATGAAACTTGGCACGGTAAAAACACTATCCAATTTGGGCCAAGCTTTATTACAAACCTCTTACAAACCGGAGCTTCTCTCAAAGAAGCCTCGTGGTTTCGATAGGGAAACGTGTTCCCCTTGTTGGCGAAACATAATCACTGCCTCTTTTTGCCTTGTATTTTCTTCTATGGGCAACATTGAACGACAGGATATCTGTGCTGAAATTTAAACTTATTCAGGGTTCGTTTGGCCTTTTTATACACTAATTGAGTTTCCTAGGTATATTTAATGTCCATAAATCAAATCTGAACTTCAAATACATGCTCCAGTTCACTAAAATGGCTAGAAACAATTATAAATGTGTCCTTGGGTGCATGTTTAGGTCTCATTTAAGGAATGGGAACGAATTACAACCGTATCGGCGTCGTGGCTCATCCTCAAACATTTAGAATCTCGGTTTTTAAATCCGTGTAAATCCTAAACTCACCAGAAAGTCATGAAAGTTGGCATGGTGTCACGTCATGGTGCATATATGTCGTGGTAAAAACATTGTCCAATTTGGTACAAGATTTATTACAAACCTCTTACAGACTGGAGCTTCTCTCAAAGAAGCCTTGTGGTTCCGATAGGGAAATTTGTTCCCCTTGTGGCGAAACGTAATCACTGCCTCTTTTCGCCTTGTATTTTCTTCTACGGGCAACATGGAACGACAGGATATCCATGATGACATTTAAACTTATTTAGGGTTCGTTTGGCCTTTTTATACACTAATTGAGTTTCCTAGGCATTTAATGTCCATAATTCAAATCTGAACTACAAATACATGCTCCAGTTCATCAAAATGGCTAGAAAAATTGTACATGTGTCCTTGGGTGCATGTTTAGGTCCCATGCTAGGAATGGGAACGGATTACAACCGTACCAGCATCCTGGCTCGTCCTCAAACATTTGGAATCTCAGTTTATAAATCCCCATCAATCCAAAACTCACCGGAAAGTCATCAAAGGTGGCATGGTGTCACGTCATGGCACATATATGTCGTGGTAAAACATTGCCAATTTGGCCAAGCTTTATTTCAAACTGGAGCCTCTCTCAAAGCAGCCTCATGGTTCCGATAGGGAAACGTGTTCCCTTGCGGCAAAACGTAATCGGTCCCTCTTTTCGCCTTGCATTTTCTTCTATGGGCAACATCGAACGACACGACATCCATGCTGAAATTTAAACTTATTCAGGGTTCGTTTGGCCTTTTTATACACTAATTGAGTTTCCTAGGGATTTAATGTCCATAATTCAAATCTGAACTATAAATACATGCTCAAGTTCACAAAAATGGCTAGAAAAATTGTACATGTGTCCTTGGGTGAATGTTTAGGTCCCATGCCAGGAATGAGAACGAATTACAATCGTACCGGCATCCTAGATCATCCTCAAACATTTGGAATCTCAGTTTTTAAATCCCCATATAAATCCAAAACTCACCCGAAAGTCATCAAAGGTGGCATGGTGTCACGTCATGGCACATATATGTCGTGGTAAAAATATTACCAATTTGGGCCATGCTTTATTACAAACCTCTTACAAACCGGAGCCTGTCGCAAGAATCCTCGTGGTTTTGATCAGGAAACGTGCCCCCTTGTGGGCCAAACAATAATCGCTCCCTCTTCTAGCCTTGTATTTTCTTCTACACGCAACACGGAACAATGGGAGATTCACGCTGAACTTTGAAATTATTCAGGGTTCCACTACAAAACAAATACACTTCCATGATGATACGTGGTTGTCACAGTAGGTCATGTTTTCTGTCATGCATGTAAATCCATGAAGATTTTATGACAGAATCAAGATAGACATGCCTATGCTCTTGTAGAAGTGTTCCATGACATTACCAAAATTATCATCACGGAAGTGTCCACTTCCATGATGATAAATGGCGCGTCATGGAAGTGTTTTCGTCAAGGGTGACCGACAAGTGGCATCCACCATAACAGGTTGTCGTTAAGTTATCGGGTCCGGTTTTGGATCCGATAACCCGTTAACAGCCCGGACTAATGAGGATTTTCCACGTGTAAAATTCTCATTGGCCGGAGGAAACACATGTTGGCTCACCATTGGGACAGATATCATACATTCATTGGACAGGAAGAGCCTATGATACGTCGACACATGGCACAACCCAATAGAGGCCCATTCAGGTGAAAAGGCCGGCCTATTTGACTTGGTCAAAAGGTAATGGGCCAGCCCACGGAAAGCCTGTTAACGGCCTGTTCGTATATAGCCCATTTACGGCCCACTAACTCACGACCCGTTACGGCCTATCGGAATTAAGCCCAGTAGCTTCATCTAGGCCATCCAATATGATTCCAGCCCGTTGTAACTTTTGGCCCATGTATGGCCCATGATGTCTTTCGGCCCATACGAGGCCATTTGTAACTCTTGGCCCATTAACGACCCATGGTGAATCTGGCCCGCAATGAACAGTGTACTACTTTATACCCATCAACGGCCCATTATTCCATTGGGCCATTTCTAGCCCGTGTTATTTTTCGGACTTCTTAGGGCCCATTTCTTCTCGGGCTCATTTCCATCATTCGGTTACTTACGGCCCGTTACTAGCCTTTTCTGCTTGTGGGCCAAATTCAGCCCGTGGTTACAATCGACCCGTTTGCGGCTCGTTAATCCGTTGGGCCATTTTCATAGCATCATCAAATACAGCCGATTAACGACAGCCCCTTGTGGTCGGCCCATCAATGGATGATTCCAAATCTAGCCCGTTTATGGCCCATAATGCGGTCTGTTATTGGCCCATGTTTGGTCGACCGATCATACGGCCTGTAGAAGGCCCATTGATGCTACAGCCTATAGAAGGCCCATTGTTTCAACGGCCTTTAGAAGGCCCATTGTTTCTACGGCCCATAGGAGGCCCATGGTAACTACAGTAAATATGTAGCCCATGGTTATTGTGGCCTAGTTTTAAAAAATAGGTTATTGCGACCACTAGCAAACCGCGGAAAAAGAAGTGCACTGGCTACAAGCAAACAAATAAACAAGACAACAAGGAAATAAATAAGAAAGCAACTTACGCTAGGCTATCATGGCTATTACACATATTACATCCATTGGGCATCAAAGTTCACCACCAGTGCAAATATAGGGAACAAAGCAGCATATCATATACACTGGTTGACAAAGTTGGCGACCAGTGCAAATAAACCCCGCAGCAAAACAAGTTCAGAACTGAAACCACTTCAGAAGAGCTCAAGAAACAATATCTTGGGTACCCATAATGCTGGCAAGATGCTTAGCAAGCTTATTAACTTTATCTTCTTTGGCGCATAAATCCTCCTGCTCTTGTTGTTGCACTAGAAAGTATGCATCTGAATTCTGCAGGGACTTCCTCAGTCCTTCAGCTTCCTGTCGCAACACATTTGATCGATGTCTTTAAACTTGAAGTTGAGACTCAATAAGACGAACTGATTCAGGCAACGAGTTCGAAGAGCTTGAGCCAGCAGTAGTGGCCAATAACTCGAACACTACATCAAGACATGACTTTTGGGCTCTCTCACTGTCGTCAAGATAGTTTTATCAGCTTTCTTGGAGACCAACAGGGATGTCTGGCTATCTTGAACCTTATCTGCATTACTTCCTTTACCATCGCATAATGGGATACTATTCTCCAATATTTTGTCCGCATTCTAAAAGAGAAACAAGCAGACACATCACAGGTTTACCATGTTGTATATGAAACTCATTTTGGTAAATCAGTTTAGTAGTAAAGTGGACAGGATAACAGCATGAAACAAACATATATCTATGTACCATGGTCACCTTATGGTCTATATCATTCTAGTTTTTGTTGCCAAATCAAGATAGAGACACAGTTCAAATAATATTTGTTCAAGACAAAGCTTCGTTCTTCTCCGGTGGTCATTTCTACCTTTCTTTCATGTGTGGGGATTAAACATTTCCGGATTGGACCGAGACTTGTCATGCAGCCTTGATTTACTACCGGTAGACCGCCTTTCAAGTTTCGTGCCATTTGGACTTTGTTTGATACTCCAACGGTTAACTGAGGGACCGAAAAGGCCTCGTGTGTGTTGCAGACCAACACCCCTCCAAAGTGTCCCAAAACCCACCAAAACCCACTCCATCATCTCGGTCATTCGATCACGATCGTGTGGCCAAAAACCGCACCTCATTTGGAGCTTCCTAGCTCCCTCTACCTCTATAAATAGACCTCTCCCCGAAAATCCCGGGTCTCTTCTTCCCCTAACCCTAGTCTTTTTCCCCGCAACGCGCCGGACATTGTCCGAACCCCGCCGGACACCGCAACGCTGCCGCTCGCGAGAAGTGGCACGCTGCCACGTGGCCGCCGGTCGCCTCCCACCACCGCGGGCCCGCAGGCCCATCCGCGGCCCTCCTCCACGCGCGACGGGGCCACGCCTCCTGCGCCTCGCCCGCCGCCCGGGCGCGCCTCGCTCCGCCGCCTGGAACCCCGCCGCCACCGCTCCTTCGCCGCTCGGCCTCGCCGCCGGCGAGCTCCACCGCGGCGGCTCCTCTCCACCTCCGCCGCCCCGAGCCGCGGCCTCCCCACGTCGCTCCGACGAGACCCGGCCGGATCCGACCAGATCCGGCCCGGATCCCTCCTCTCCGGCCGGCCCCGTCCATTTCGGCCACTTCTCCCTCCTCTCCGGCCGTCTTCCCCACCTCCAGCGAGAGATCCGTCCATCCTCGGTCCGCGTGCAGCAAACCCTAGATCTGGGGATTCGGAGATAGTTTTCTGCCAAGTCCCCAGTATTTCTAGGCTTTTTCATCATGCCATAACTCTGCATCTATAGCTCCGATTCGTGTGTGTAGCATATCAAAATGTTCGTCTCGACGAGTACATCATTTCATCTCATTGCATCATTTTCATTTGAGCTCATCTTGATGCCCGAAATGCTGTTGGAAGAGGGCTATGTGATGTATTTGACAGATCTGTTTCAACAAATGGCCTTTTGTCATTTTTGCCATGATTAATGTGTGCATGCTATGATCCTGAGCTCTACATGTGTTTTGTAGAATGCCATGCCATCTTTACAGGGGTGTATGCCATGTATTTTTGTGATATTTGTGGTGACTAGCACAATCTTGCAAAGTAGCGTAATCGGTAATGCTGATTTCAGGGACTTAGAATTTCACTAAGTCCTTGATCTGATTTTGTCAATATGCCATATGTTCATGTTGTTTCCTAGTGATCCGTGCCTCTTTTGAGGATGATCAGTAAGGATGTTTTGTTAATATTGTGGTGCTCTATCCATCCATGTCTTTATTTCCATTTATGGAGCACCCTAGCTTGAGGCAATCGAGCTCTACTTTTGCTATAAAATGTTCCTGGCAGATTGTTAACATGTTTAGCAATTTTGCCAAGCTTGTTGTTGTTGATCCGTGCATGCTATGTTGTTGTTCCTGCCATGTCTAGCTTCTATGACATGTCTTCTTGATGGTTGTATGCTTATATTTTCATGCAATGCCTCGTAGTGAGTGCATCGAGCTCGTAAACATGCCTACTTGTTAATCTGTTTTGCATGCTCCAGTTTTTCACTAAGTCTGAATCTGTTTATGTTTTTGCTATGTTCACATGCTTGCAATTGTATATTCTGATCCCTTTTGGCTCATGGTCACTAAGGGACTTTTGTTATATGCTTTGAGTAGATTCATGCTGTGCCTTGCTTTGCCATGATATGTTCCTGTAGCACGTAGTTATCATGCTCTAAACATTGCTTCCTGATGATAAATTCCTGATATGCTGTTAATTTCACTAAGTCTGAAACCTGTTATCATTTGCTCTTTTGCCATGCTTGTTTGAACCTGTTAATGAGTGAATTAGCTGTAGCTCAGTGTTCATCTTTTGTCAAGCATCATGAGTGGATCCCTGCCATGTATTTTTTTGCTATGTTTGAGTGCTTTAGCATATTTATCTTGATGCATTTAGATGGCTACTTGCTGTTTATCGCAGACCAGTGCCATATTTGTTTTGCTTGCCATTTCCAAACCGTGCATCCGATTCCGGTGATCTTTATATCGATTTCGACCGAAATCAACTCACCTTTCCAGTGGAACTCTTGGATTTCCATGTTGAGGCCAGGTTCAATCATTCCTCTCCGAATCAGGCATATGCATCACATACCGCATCCCGCGTATCATGTCATGTTCATGTGTTGATTGTTTACTATGTTGTGTGCTTCTTTCCGATGTTGCTTCTTCGGGTTGGTTCTGATAACGTCGTGTTTGTGAGGATCTATTTGACTTCGTCCGTTTGTCTTCTTCATGGACTCGTTCTTCTTCCTTGCGAGATCTCAGGCAAGATGACCATACCCTCGAAATCACTTCTATCTTTGCTTGCTAGATTGCTCGCTCTTTTGCTATGCCTATGCTATGATACCTACCACTTTCTTATCATGCCTCCCATATTGTTAAGCCAAGCCTCTAATCCACCTTGTCCTAGCAAACCGTTGTTTGGCTATGTTACCGCTTTGCTCAGCCCCTCTTATAGCGTTGTTAGTTGCAGGTGAAGATTGGAGTTTGTTCCTTGTTGGAACATGGATATTTTGTTGGGATATCACAATATCTATTATTTAATTAATGCATCTATATACTTGGTAAAGGGTGGAAGGCTCGGCCTTATGCCTGGTGTTTTGTTCCACTCTTGCCGCCCTAGTTTCCGTCATATCGGTGTTATGTTTCTGGATTTTGCGTTCCTTACGCGGTTGGGTTATAATGGGAACCCCTTGACAGTTCGCCTTGAATAAAACTCCTCCAGCAATGCCCAACATTGGTTTTACCATTCGCTACCTAGCCTTTTCTTTCCCTTGGGTTCTGCAGACTCAAGGGTCATCTTTATTTAAACCCCCCCGGGCCAGTGCTCCTCTGAGTGTTGGTCCGAAATGGGCAGCCTGCGGGGCCACCTTGGGGAAACTCGAGGGCTGGTTTTACTCGTAGCTTGACCTATCTGAGTGTGCCCTGAGAACGAGATATGTGCAGCTCCTATCGGGATTTGTCGGCACATTCGGGCGGTGCTGCTGGACTTGTTTTACCATTGTCGAGATGCCTTGTAACCTGGATGCCGAGTCTGATTGGATTGTCTAGGGAGAAGGAATATCCTTCGTTGACCGTGAGAGCTTGTGATGGGCTAAGTTGGGACACCCCTGCAAGGATTTGAACTTTCGAAAGTCGTGCCCGCGGTTATGGGCAGATGGGAATTTGTTAATGTCCGGTTGTAGAAAACCTAAAGTTGATCTTAACTAAAATACATCAACCGCGTGTGTAACCGTGATGGTCTCTTCGCGGCGAAGTCTGGGAAGTGAACACGGTGTTGGAGTAATGTTTGACGTAGGTTGTTCTAGGATCACTTCTTGATCGTAGTTTCCCGACCGTGCCTTGCCTTCTCCTCTCGCTCTCTCTTTTGCGTATGTTAGCCACCATATATGCTAGTCGCTTGCTGCAGCTCCACCTCATACCTTTTACCCTTCCTATAAGCTTAAATAGTCTTGATCGCAAGGGTGTGAGATTGCTGAGTCCCCATGACTCACAGATACTTCCAAAACCAGCTTGTAGGTGCCGTTGAACCGTGCGGATGATGCAACCAAGCTCAAGGAGGAGCTCGATGAAGATCTTGCCCCTTTGTGTTGTTTCGTTCTAGTTGATCAGTGGTGGAGCCCAGTTGGGGTTGATCGGGGACCTGTCGCATTTGGGATTGTTCTTTATTTTGGTTCTGTAGTCAGACCCTGAGTGTATTGGATGAATGTAATGCTTTATTCATGTATTGTGTGAAGTGGCAATTGTAAGCCAGCTATGTATCTTTTCCCTTATGTATTACATGGGTTGTGTGAAGATTACCTCACTTGCGACATTGCTTTCAGTGCGGTTATGCCTCTAACTCGTGCTTCGACACGTGGGAGATATAGCCGCATCGAGGGCGTTACACAAGTTCTCTCAACAATAATAACATAATTGGATCATATAACTATCCCTCAACCTGCAACAAAGAGTCACTCCAAAGTCACTAATAGCGGAGAACAAACAAAGAGATTATGGTAGGGTACGAAACTACCTCAAAGTTACTCTTTTTGATCGATCTATTGAAGAGTCCATAGTAAAATAACACGAAGCTATTCTTTCCATTCAATCTATCCTAGAGTTCATACTAGAATAACACCTTAAGACACAAATAAACCAAAACCCTAATGTCACCTAGATACTCCAATGTCACCTCAAGTATCCGTGGGTATGATTATACGATATGCATCACATAATCTCAGATTCATCTATTCAACCAACACAAAGAACTTCAAAGAGTGCCCCAAAGTTTCTACCGGAGAGTCAAGATGAAAACGTGTGCCAACCCCTATGCATAAGTTCACGAGGTCACGGAACTTGCAAGTTGATCACCAAAACATACATCAAGTGGATCACGTGATATCCCATTGTCACCACAGATAAGCACATGCAAGACATACATCAAGTGTTCTCAAATCCTTAAAGACTCAATCCGATAAGATAACTTCAAAGGGAAAACTCAATCCATTACAAGAGAGTAGAGGGGGGGGGGGGAAATATCATAAGATCCAAATATAATGACAAAGCTCGCGATACATCAAGATCGTGCCGACTCAAGAACATGAGAGAGAGAGATCAAACACATAGCTACTGGTACATACCCTCATCCCCGAGGGTGAACTACTCCCTCCTTGTCATGGAGAGTGCTGGGATGATGAAGATGGCCACCGGAGAGGGATTCCCCCCTCCGGCAGGGTGCTAGAATGGGTCTAGATTGGTTTTCGGTGGCTACAGAGGCTTGCGATGGTGGAACTCCCGATCTATTCTTCTCCCCGATGTTTTTAGGGTATATGGACATATATAGGTGAAAGAAGTCGGTCAGGGGAGCCACGAGGGGCCCACGAGGGTGGGGGCGCGCCCAGGGGGGCAGGCGCACCTCCCTGCCTCGTGGCCACCTCGAAGCTTCCCTAACGTCTACTCCAAGTCTCCTGGATTGCTTCCGTTCCAAAAATAACTCTCCCGAAGGTTTCATTCCATTTGGACTCCGTTTGATATTCCTTTTCTTCGAAACACTGAAATAGGCAAGAAAACAACAATTTGGGTTGGGCCTCCGGTTAATAGGTTAGTCCCAAAAGTAATATAAAAGTGTATAATAAAGCCCATAAACATCCAAAACATATAATATAATAGCCTAGAGCAATCAAAAATTATAGATACGTTGGAGACGTATCATGAGTAAATACAGTGATGCAAGAGCAAAGGAGTATGAACCATAGCTATAGAACCTGACCTGAGAACAATTCTTCTTCTGCTTTAAGCGTTGAGTTGGGATTCAGAGTGGTGGTCCTCATGCTTTGGGCACTGTCGTTCCCTTACTAACTGCTCGTGTTTGGGTGCTCTATGGTGGAGACGGTGTTGTGTCAACTGGAACTGGGTTACTATCTGCTGGGGTTGGGGTTAGAAGGGGTGTAGCTGGTTCTCTATCCATCTAGGTAGGGGTACAATCTGCGGGAGTCTGGGTTATGTGTGGTGGGGCTGGTTCTTGGGCAAGTGCAATCGTGGTTCTATCTACATCAACTGGTAGCACTATCTATTCTGAAGTAATTGAATGTACAGACATTGTATGATAGACAGGTTCAATGGATAGTGGGGAATAAAAGAGGGCATGGAATAATTCACAGTTATGTTGTCTAACCAAACAGGATAGCATGACACAATTTCACATATATGATGGCTAACTAAACAGGATAGCATGACACAATTTCACATATATGATGGCTAACTAAAAAAGATGGAAAGACATAGTTCAAAATATGATGATTATATAAACAGAATGACACGATATAACTATATAATGTGTTTATTAAATAGGTTGGCATGCCATAATTCACATACATGCCGCCTATGGAAACATGATAGCATCATATAATTCACAGATAGAATGACATAATTCAAAATATGATGATTGTAAACACTAAACAAGATGAGATGATATAACTATATGATGTCTTTATTAAATGGGTTGCCATGCCATAATTCAGATAGATGTTGTGTATGTAAACATGATGGCATGATATAATTCAAATATATGATTTATATAGTAAGCAAGTAAGCATATGGCAATCCATATATGATGTAAAAACTAAGCAATGCAAGACAACATGCATGACATGAGTAATATAACACTGCCAAGTTTGAGCATAGACATCAGGGGGGAAATAGGACTGGTCATCAGTCTCTGGATCCTCCTCTAAGGAGCTCTCTGTAACCAGCAAGATGTCTGCTTCAGCAAGTAGCATTGTCTGCTCTGAATACCTTGTTTTCACTCTAGATACTTCCATCACCGCTTCAAATGGCTGATGCATAGGAAGAGTAGTTGAATATACAAATATTGTCAACAAATGGAACACGTAATACAAAAAAATGATAGCATGATATAATTCACATACATGATGATTGGCTAAATAGCATGGCATTGCATAATTCACATATATAATGCCTTGCAACAAGATAGCATTGCATAATTCACATATATAATGTCTTGCAATAGGATAGCAATGCATAATTCACATATATGGTAATTAGACACTAAACAAGTGGCATTCACACAAAGCATGTCTAAACTAATCAAATGACATACCAATGCAAGACACCATACTCATGATATGAGCAACATAACCTGCCAAGTGAGAGCATACACCTCGGGGGGAAATAGGACTAGTCATCTGTCTCTAAATCCTCCTCTAAGGAGCTATCCATAACCAACGAGATGCACTTCGTCAGATAGCCTAGTCTGCTCTGAAGACCTTGTTTTCACTCCAGAATTTTCCATCGCCGTGTCAAATGGCTGATGCACATGAAGAGTAGTTGAATGTACTAACATTGTTGACAAATGTAATATGTAACGGAAAAAGGATGGCCTGATATAATTCACATATAACATGACTGGCTAAGCAGGATGGCATTGCAAAATTCACATATATGATGCCTGGCTAAACAGGATGGCATTGCATAATTCGCATATACGATGAAGAAACTAAACACATGGCATTCACACAAAGCATGTCTAAATTAAGATGACATATTTGATGTATAAAGTAAGAAATGCAAGGCACCATATGCATGATATAATCAACATCAGCATGCCAAGTTAGAGAGAAGACCTCTGGGGGTAAATAGGAGTGGAATTCTCCTTCTGAATCCCCCTCAGAACAGGTATCTTCTGTTCGATTACAATCAGAAGTGGGTGGAGGGGGGCTTCCTTTGTGCCTACCATGGAGCGACGTCTGCATGAAATTTTATTGCCACACAAGGCTCGTCTATTTTGCTCTACATGTTCAGTTCCATTGTGTACAATAACTGACATGCATAGGAATAAAACATAGTGAGATTATGTAAGGAGTGCATGCAGAAATCTAGAGTGATGGTAGCAACATGTGGATAGACCCAAAACCAATGATAGCAGGCAGATAATGGCTTCAGGTAAAAAATACAGATAATGGCTTCTTTATTGTTAAAATATAGATAATGGCTTCTTTACTGTTTGTTTCCCACCCAACATGAAACTCATAGTAGACACTAGAGATTAACCAGATGGTAGATAGATACTATTGATTGCGTCCCCGATATGTACCCCACAACCATTTAAAAACTCAAGTTTGACCATTACTTTGGAGCTGACTCAGAGTCTAATATGTGAACAAGACGATAAAGTAGCATGTAATATTAAGCGATGCATAACATAAGCAGACACGAAATGGTGCGACCTCTCTTGCGGACCCGTGTAGTCCTCGAGGTCATCTGCTTGGTTGATGATGGTAATGCAGTTGTCATGGCTGCCGGCATCGGGGAAGAAGATCTAAGGTGGCGAAAGATAGTCTGGAGGCCGGATCCCTGCTGTGCTAGACCCTTCCGTCGTTGGAGCAGATGAGCTGGGGTGGACAACGGCGCATCAGGAGCGGGAGAAACCACACAAGGTTTTCTTTGACAACTATTTGTAAGAGAAGTAATTCTGTAAGGGCTCGTTTGAATTGGAGGATTCTAACAACGTAGGGATAGGAAATACATAGTGGAATGCATGTGCAAAATAGAGAATTTAAAAACACAGGATTTCTGCCAATCTGGGTGTTTGGTTCACAAGAATTGGAAGATCACAGGATGCAAATAAGCATGGTGAGATTAAGGCAAACCACAAGAAAATGTATGATTATAATGCTATTATCCTACTATCTCTTAGTCTTGTGCTTCATGAATAGGAATTTGAAAAGGAGGACAAGTGGATATTAAAATTCCTACCGTCTTTCTTTCAAGGAGACACTAAAGGAACAAATCCTATAGTTTTCCTTTGCACCATTCCTTTGAACCAAATGCATGAGTAGTATTAGCATAGGAAACTTTTGAATTCCTATGTTTTTCCTTCAGTTTTCCTTTCAAGCACTGGTGATTCTAGTAGGCAGGCATGAGCAGGGAAAAGCCTACACTCAAAAAAATGTTTCTGTGCTACTTCTACTACTTTGGACCTAGGCCACTGCCCTACTAGCTCAACTCCCAGGCTCATCTACAAATGCACAACTCAAACACGCAGAGATAAATAATGATGGCGTTCAAGAGAGTCCATCACGGATAGCTAAGTTGCCTGGTACCTCACTGCTTGTCATATACTAGGAGAAACTAATCGTATTTCACGTTACTACATGTGCTCAGTGGACAATATATATAACATGTAGAGTAAAAAAGCGATGCAACAAGTGTACAACCTCTTTGGCGAAGCCATGTCGATCTCAGCGTGATTGGGTTGGTTGGTGAGGATGCTCCGGCTGATTTGGCTGTTGGAGGAGGGGAAGAAGATCTTAGGCGTCTGGAGATGGAGCCCGGGGTAATGCTCCGCTGTGATGGAGGGTTTCATTATTGGAGCAGCTCCGGTGAGTTGTACGACGGCGAGGCTGAAGCAGGACAAGAGAGACAACGTTAACCTGAGTGGAATTCTAATAGCATCTCCAATAGATGACGTAATAAAATACATAACCATAAAGTGGTAGATATAAAATAAATCAGCTACTCATCTCTAAACTTAACTGTCGAAACTGAATTTTGCTGTCGAAACTGAATGCACTATGATGCGGAGCATCCTACGGACATCACCATGTCAAGAGTCTGTTTGGCAAGTGACACGTGCAACATCTAGTTCGCATACATAAAGGTGAATCATCTCCTTTACACATGCTCACTTGACCCCTTCGAGTATGGTTTACTACCTGACACTCCACTCCTGTGCATACATAGGTATTGACAGAACGCTATGGGTGACGAGGAGGAGTGCAAGCGCCAAGGAACAACTACACCATCCACGAGGGAAGTGTGGAAGCAAAGACGAAAGAAGACGGAGCTGCAGCAAAGCTACAGCCACCGGACATCTGACGGACACCGGACGTCCGACCACCCGCAGACCAGACGGCCAAAAGAACTACAACTGGCACGTGCTACAGCGGCCGGACGACCGACGCCCACCGGACGTCCGACAAGTCCCAGTGCCTGGATGTCTAACAACCTCAGGAAATCTAGTGCCGCTACACCCGAGAAGAACCGGCGGACTTCCGACGCACGTCGGACGTCCGGACCGTCCCAAGCCACTGGATGTCGGACCCCCACCGGTCGTCCGGTACCTGCCTGTGCGCAACCGCGGGCCTTCGGCCTTGTATCCCTCTCCCACTTACTCCTTCGTGGCTTAGACTATAAATAGACCACCTCCACCTCCTTTGTAGGGTTAACAAAGGGATAGCTCATTTGTATGTGAGCTTTGCTCCTACCTACCTCTACTCTTGAGAGACAGGGACCACCACTCCCATGGAGTTCAAGACCTCCATGTGAGAAGATCCTGTGGGATATATTGTCAAGACCCTGCAAGGGGAGATCCGCCTAGGATATCATCAAGACCTCCTCATGGAGATGAACCTTACCTTGTATCTTTCCCTTTGTTGTCCATGTACCTTGTGGATCTTGTGTGTTTGATTTTCTAGTGGATGTGTGATTGGACTTGTTCTTGAGTGTTTCCCCTTGTGATTTCTCTGCATTCTTCCCCATGTTCATCGTGTTCTTCGAGGGAATCCACTCCAAGAACACTAGTAGCAAAAAAGCAGTAGCAGCAGCAATGCGTGCAAGAGCCGAGGCAGCAGGTCGTGTCGCAGCATCTCGGGTAGTAGCTACAGGGGCTCGAGGGAGAGTAGGATCTGCTGGTCGTGCAGCGGCAGGGCACGCAAGAGTAGAGCACCAGCGCAAGCAAGAGCAAGAGCGAGAGCAGCAGCGCAAGTAAGAGTAAGAGCGAGAGAAGCAGCGCGAGCAAGAGCAAGAGCGAGAGAAGTAGCGCGAGCAAGATCAAGAGCAAGAGCAAGAGTAGACTAGACTGGGGACCGAGAGTAAGAGCAGAGTAGCAGCGCGAGTGAGAGCTAAAGCAGCAACAGCTCCTACTGATGTGGACGTCACCGCCGAGGGAGCGACGCCATGGAGGAAGTAGCCGGCGATGCTGCCGTGGATGGAGCCGTGCCATGTCGGCTCGGGACTGAGCGCCGGCAGCACCGTGAGATCGAATCAAGAAGAAAATGCGGTGATTAGTGTACAACCTCTTTGGTAGCGCCGATTAGGCCTCATCTTCATCCAAGGAAACGGTGATGATGCTGCTCTTCTGATGGTGCGGGTGAAGACGACAGTGTGGGAATGGAGGTGGCGCGAAAGACAAGGGGAACACCAAGGCAGCTCCTTGGAGGTGGAGGACGGGGTGGCTGAACCGGCGAGACAACGAGATCAACGATGGATCCTCATCCGGTACGGTGGATGAGGGGCGTCGAGGTGTTGCTGTGGACGACGTCGTCAGGGAAGAGGCTCCGGCTAGGTGGCGGACGGAGGAGGGTGTGGGGCTTCGCGGGATTTCACGGCCTCGATGTATGAATGGGTGGGCGGATGGGATGGGAGTGGGGAACCATGGCTTAGGGACGCGCTTGTCCGAAATGTGGGGTAAGTTACAAAAGTACCCCCACCAATTTGAGCTAGGCGGTTCCTTCGGTTCAGGGGTATCATGGGCATTTCGTGTGTCAGGATTTCACAGGAGGTGGGATTTTCGCGAGCGTTGTAATCTTGGGATAGCAAGGCACGGGTTGAGATGGAGGGAGTTTTTAGAGCACAACAAGACAAAGATATATCTTAAATATTTCAGGGTAACAAGGCGCGGGTTTAAATTTCTAGACAAGCCTAACGTGTACTATGCCAAATCAATTCGCACTTTCGTCGACAAAAAAACAAAAAGAAATCAATTCGCATCACACAAGAGAGTCTAGTGCCGTGTAGTGTACCAAATCAATTCACACTACAAATGTCATTCCAAACTTTGTATTCATGTTATGTTCAATTAAAATATTTCGCTACGTGTATAATGCATGTAACCTGCTACTCAAATGAACGTTTTAGTGCATTCCAAACGTATATACTACCGCTTCAATATGAACTCAATTTGAATTTGTTTCTCTATTTGAATAAGATCTACAATCATGATTGTTGTGAAGTCAGACCATTTGAATTCGTTTCTCTATTTTAATAAGATCTAGAATCATCATTATTGTCAAGTTAAACCATCGTTTGTGTATTATCTTCACAACACACCACATGATTACTGTCGAGTTAGATATGAACTATGTGTATTATATGAACTCGAACTCGATTTTTTGAATCCACTTTATGTTGATTTCAAATCACAATACATTTCAAGCTCTAGCTAGATCTTCATAATCTAAACCATGTCTCATATGTATAATGTGTTTATCACATAATGTATGGTGCCCCGCCCCCTACACCTACAAGTGTTTAGGTTTGAGTTGCGAATGCCACACATTACCACAAATTCAAATAAAATGTGAGATTGTTCGATATATAATATTGTTTAGATTGTTCGATATTTAGTTGTAAGCTGCAAACGCCACACATTAACACAAATTCAAATAAAATGTGAGATTGTTCCATGTATAGTATGGTTTAGATTGTTCGATATTTAGCTGTGAGTTGCAAACACCATGCATTATCACATCATGGTATAACATGTGCAAAACCACAGCACGCGTATCACCGCTATATTCGTGCAAGCATATGTTTATAACACTATGATCTCCTATTCAAATATATGAATCACTTTCATATCAAATTATGATCTTTGTTAGTCTCCTACACCTACACAGTCCTCTAACCTTTGTAGCTAGCACTAACTTTCTCTCTTTCATGCACAAGCCCTCCTCGCCCTCCCCCTCCCTCAACATTCTATCCATCATGCACACTCATTTTTTTCTTTAGGTCGTTCTCCCACAGTCTCCACAGCTCCTTTCCGACACACATCGATCGATAAAACCTCTCAAGCGATGTCTGCCTACAACATACACACACACCTTCCATCTCCTCCTTTCTATGTCCATGCCTCGTGTCTCTCACACGGTCCCACACACGTGTAAACTCTCACCCCTCACACACTCCTCCCCCTATCTAGCTAGTAGCTAGGTGATACGTCTCCAATGTATCTATAATTTTTTTTGTTCCATGCTATTATATTATCTAGTTTGGATGTTTAATGGGCTTTAATATGCTCTTTTATATTATTTTTGGGACTAACCTATTAGCTGGAGGCCCAGTGCCAGTTTCTGTTTTTTTCCTATTTTTGAGTTTCGCAGAAAAGGAATGCCAAACAGAGTCCAAACGGAATGAAACCTTCGCAATGATCTTTCTCGGACCAAAACCAATCCAGAAGAGTTGGAGTCGAAGTCTAGAACTCCACGAGGTAGGAGGGCGCGCCCAGGGGGTAGGCATGCCCCCCACCCTCGTGGGCCCCTCGTAGCTCCATCGAGGTATTTCTTTCACCTATATATATATAATCTTATACTCTAGAAACATCGCAGAGAGCCACGAAACCACTTTTCCTCCGCCACAACCTTCTGTACCCGTGAGATCCCATCTTGGGGCCTTTTCCGGTGATCTGCCGGAGTGGGAATCGACCACGGAGGGCTTCTACATCAACACCATTGCCTCTCCGATGAAGCGTGAGTACTTTACCACAGACCTTCGGGTCCATAGTTATTAGCTAGATGGCTTCTTTTCTCTCTTTGATTCTCAATACAAAGTTCTCCTCGATGTTCTTGGAGATCTATTCGATGTGATACTCTTGTGCGGTGTGTTTGCCGAGATCCGAAGAATTGTGGGTTTATGAACAAGATTATCTATGAATATTATTTGGTTCTTCTCTGAATTCTTATATGCATGATTTGATATCTTTGCAAGTCTCTTCAAATTATCGGTTTAGTTTGGCCTACTAGATTGATCTTTCTTGAAATGGGAGAAGTGCTTATCTTTGGGTTCAATCTTGCGGTGTCCTTTCCCAGTGACAGTAGGGGTAGAAAGGCATGTATTGTATTGTTGCCGTTGAGGATAAAAAGATGGGGTTTATATCATATTGCTTGAGTTTATCCCTCTACATCATGTCATCTTGCTTAATGCGTTACTCTGTTCTTATGAACTTAATACTCTAGATGCATGCTGGATAGCGGTCGATGTGTGGAGTAATAGTAGTAGATGCAGAATCATTTTGATCTACTTGACACGGACGTGATGCCTATATTCATGATCATTGCCTTAGATATCTTCACAACTATGCGCTTTTCTATCAATTGCTCAGTAGTAATTTGTTCACCCACCATAATACATGCTATCTTGAGAGAAGCCACTAGTGAAACCTATGGCCCCCGGGTCTCTTTCTTATTATATTGCATCTCTTTTATTTACATTGCATCTCGTTTACTATTTTGCAATCTTTACTTTCCAATCTATACAACAAAAATACCAAAAATATTTACTTTACTATCTTTATTAGATCTCACTTTTGCAAGCGATCGTGAAGTGATTGACAACCCCTTTATCACGTTGGTTGCAAGGTTCTTGATTGTTTGTGCAGGTACTAGGTGACTTGTGCGTTTCCTCCTACTGGATTGATACCTTGGTTCTCAAAACTGAGGGAAATACTTATGCTACTTTGCTGCATCACCCTTTCATCTTTAAGGGAAAACCAACACATGCTCAAGAGGTAGCAAGAAGGATTTCTAGCGCAGTTGCCGGGGAGATCTACGCCAAGTCAAGACATACCAAGTACCCATCATAAACTCTACCCCCTCGCATTACATTATTTGTCATTCGCCTCTCGTTTTCCTCTCCCCCACTTCTAAAACAATTTTCAAAAACCTTTGAATTTTCTTTGTCCCTCTTCCGTTCGTCTCTTTTCGCTTGCTTCTTGTGTGCTTGTGTGTTGGATTGACTGTTTGTCACGATGGCTCAATATAATACTAAATTGTGTGACTTTTCCAATACCAACTACAATGATTTTATTAGCACTCTGATTGCTCCTACTACCGATGCTGAATCTTGTGAAATTAATACCGCTCTGTTGAATCTTGTTATGAAAAATCAATTTTCTGGCCTTCCTAGTGAAGATGCCGCTACCCATCTAAACAACTTTGTTGATTTGTGCGATATGCAAAAGAAGAAAGATGTGGATAATTATATTGTTAAATTGAAGCTATTTCCGTTTTCACTAAGAGATTGTGCTAAAACTTGGTTCTTTTCTTTGCCTAAAAATAGTATTGATTCATGGAATAAGTGCAAAGATGCTTTTATCTCTAAGTATTTTTCTCCCGCTAAGATCATCTCTCTTAGGAACGATATTATGAATTTTAAGCAACTTGATCATGAGCATGTTGCACAAGCTAGGGAGAGGATGAAATTAATGATACATAATTTCCCTACACATGGTTTGAATTTCTGGATGATTATATAAATTTTTTATGCCGGATTGAATTTTGCTTCTAGAAATCTTTTAGAGGCACTTTTATGGAAATAACTTTAGGATAAGCTACTAAACTCCTAGACAATATTATGGTTAATTATTCTCAATGGCACACCGAAAGATCCACTAGTAAAAAGTTCATGCAATTGAAGAGATTAATGTTTTGAGTGGAAAGATGGATGAACTTATGAAATTGTTTGCTAATAGAAGTGTTTCTTCCGATCCTAATGATATGCCTTTGTCCACTTTGATTGAGAATAATAATGAATCTATGAATGTGAATTTTGTTGGTAGGAACAATTTTGGTAACAACGCGTATAGAGGAAACTTTAGTAATTCTCTAATAATTATAGTAATTCCTACAACAACTCTTATGGAAATTTCAATAAGATGCCCTCTGATTTTGAGACTAGTGTTAAAGAATTTATGAGTTTGCAAAAGAATTTCAATGCTTTGGTTGAAGAAAAATTGCTTAAGATTGATGAATAGGCTAGGAACGTGGATAGAATTTCTCTTGATGTTGATTCTTTGAAACTTAGATCTATTCCACCTAAGCATGACACCAATGAGTCTCTCAAAGCCATGATAATTTCCATTGATGAGTGCAAAGAAAGAACCGCTAGGATGCGTGCTAAAAAAGATTGCTTTGTGAAAGTGTGTTCTTCTAGTTTTCATGATAATAATGATGATGATCTAAAAGTGATTGATGTGACTCCTATTAAATCTTTGTTTTCCAATATGAATCTTGATAAATATGGGACTGGAGATGAGTCAACTTTAGTTAAAAGGCGTCCCAATGATTCAGAGTTTTTAGATCTTGATGCAAAAATTAATAAAAGTGGGATTGAAGAGGTCAAAACTTTACATAGCAATGAACTCACTATTTTGGATTTCAAGGAATTTAATTATGATAATTGCTCTTTGATAGATTATATTTCCTTGTTTCAATCCGTGTTAAATTCTCCTCATGCTTATAATCAAAATAAAGCTTTTACTAAACATATCGTTGATGCTTTAATGCAATCCTATGAAGAAAAGCTTGAACTAGAAGTCTATATCCCTAGAAATCTTTATGATGAGTGGAACCTACAATTAAAATTAATATTAAAGGTTATGAGTGCTATGCTTTATGTGATTTGGGTGCTAGTGTTTCCACGATTCCAAAAACTTTATGTGATGTGCTAGGTTTCCGAGAATTTGATGACTATTCTTTAAATTTACATCTTGTGGATTCCACCATTAAGAAACCTATGGGAAGGATTAATGATGTTATTATTTTTGAAAATAGGAATTATGTGCCCGTAGATTTCATTGTTCTTGATATAGATTGCAATCCTACATGTCCTATTATTCTTGGTAGACCTTTCCTTAGAACGATTGGTGCAATTATTGACATGAAAGAAGGAAATATTAGATTCCAATTTCCGTTAAGGAAAGGCATGGAACACTTTCCTAGGAAGAAAATTAAATTTCCTTATGAATGTATTACGAGAGCCACTTATGGATTGCATACCAAAGATGGCAATACCTAGATCTATTCTTGTTTTTATGTCTAGCTAGGGGCGTTAAACGATAGCGCTTGTTGGGAGGCAACCCAATTTTATTTTTGTTCTTTACTTTTGGTTCCTGTTTAGTAATAAATAATTCATCTAGCTTCTGTTATGATTGTGTTTTTATGTTTTAATTAGTGTTTGTGCCAAGTAAAGCCTTTAGGATCTTCTTGGGTGATTGTTGTTTGATCTTGCTGATAAAAACAGAAAGTATGCGCTCACGAAAATAATTATCGTCTTTTACCAGAGAGCGATAAAATACTAATTCCAACTAAAGTAGATCAATATACTTTTTATCCTGATAGTCCTCATTTTTCAGAATTTTTGGAGTTACAGAAGTATTCGGAAGTTACAGATTGCTACAGACTATTCTGTTTTTGACAGATTCTGTTTTTCGTGTGTTGTTTGCTTATTTTGATGAATCTATGAGTAGTATAGGGGGGTATGAACCATAGAGAAGTTGGAATACAGTAGGTTTAACACCAATATAAATAAATAATGAGTTCATTATAGTACCTTAAAGTGGTGGTTTATTTTCTTATACGAACGGAGCTCATGAGATTTTCTGTTGAAGTTTTGTGTTGTGAAGTTTTCAATTTTTTGGGTAAAGATTTGACGGACTTTGGAATAAGGAGTGGCAAGAGCCTAATCTTGGGGATGCCCAAGGCACCCCAAGGTCAAATTCAAGTACAACCGAAAGCCTAAGCTTGGGGATGCCCCGGAAGGCATCCCCTCTTCCGTCTTCGTCTATCCGTAACTTTAGTTGAGGCTATATTTTTATTCACCACATGATATGTGTTTTGCTTGGAGCATCTTGTATGATGTGAGTCTTTGATTTTTAGTTTACCACAATCATTCTTGCTGTACATACCTTTTGGGAGAAACATGCATGAATCAGAATTTATTAGAATACTCTATGTGCTTCACTTATATCTTTTGAGCTAGATAATTATTGCTCTAGTGCTTCACTTATATCTTTTTAGAGCACGGTGGTAGTTTTATTTTATAGAAATTATTGATCTCTCATGCTTCACTTATATTATTTTGAGAGTCTTTTAGAACATCATGGTAATTTGCTTTGGCTATAAAATTAGTTCTAATATGATGGGCATCCAAGATGGGTATAATAAGAGCTTTCATATAAAGTGCATTGAATACTATGAGAAGTTTGATTCCTTATGATTGTTTTGAGATATGAAGATGGTGATATTAGAGTCATGCGAGTTGAGTAGTTGTGAATTTGTGAGATACTTGTGTTAAAGTTTGTGATTCCCATAGCATGCACGTATGGTGAACCGTTATGTGATGAAGTCGGAGCATGACTTATTTTTTTATTGTCTTCCTTATGGGTGGCGGTCGGGGACGAGCGATGGTCTTTTCCTACCAATCTATCCCCCTAGGAGCATGTGCGTAGTACTTCGTTTCGATAACTAATAGATTTTTGCAATAAGTATCTGAGTTCTATATGACTAATGTTGAGTCCATGGATTATACGCACTCTCACCCTTCCACCGATGCTAGCCTCTCTAGTACCACACAACTTTCGCCGGTACCATAAACCCACCATTTACCTTCCTCGAAACAGCCACCATACCTACCTATTATGGCATTTCCATAGCCATTCCGAGATATATTGCCATGCAACTTTCTACCATTCCATTTATTATGACACGCTTCATCATTGTCATATTGCGTTGCATGATCATGTAGTTGACATCGTATTTGTGGAAAAGCCACCTTCATAATTATTTCATACATGTCACTCTTGATTCGTAGCACATCCCGGTACACCGCCGGAGGCATCCACATAGAGTCATATTTTGTTCTAAGTATCGAGTTGTAATGCTTGAGTTGTAAGTAAATAAAAGTGTGATGGTCATCATTATTAGAGCATCGTCCCATGTGAGGAAAGGATGATGGAGACTATGATTCCCCCACAAGTTGGGATGAGACCCCGGACGAAAAATAAAAAAAAGGAGAGAAAAAAAGGGAGGCCATAAAAAAGAGAAAGTCCCAAATAAAAAAATGAGAGAAAAAGAGAGAAGGGGCAATGCTACTATCCTTTTTCCACACTTGTGCTTCAAAGTAGCACCATGATCTTCATGATAGAGAGTCTCCTATGTTGTCACTTTCATATACTAGTGGGAATCTTTCATTATAGAACTTGGCTTGTATATTCCAGTGATGGGCTTCCTCAAAATGCCCTAGGTCTTCGTGAGCAAGCAAGTTGGATGCACACCCACTTAGTTTCTTTTTGAGCTTTCATACACTTATAGCTCTAGTGCATCCGTTGCATGGCAATCCATACTCACTCACATTGATATCTATTGATGGGAATATCCATAGCCCGTTGATACGCCTAGTTGATGTGAGACTATCTTCTCCTTTTTGTCTTCTCCACAACCACCATTCTATTCCACCTATAGTGCTATGTCCATGGCTCACGCTCATGTATTGCGTCGATATTGAAAACTTTTGAGAACATCAAAAGTATGAAACAATTGCTTGGCTTGTCATCGGGGTTGTGCATGATTTAAATATTTTGTGTGATGAAGATAGAGCATAGCCATACTATATGATTTTGTAGGGATAGCTTTATTTTTCCATGTTATTTTGAGAAGACATAATTGCTTTATTAGTATCCTTGAAGTATTTTTATTTTTATGTCAATATTAAACTTTTGTTTTTAATCTTTCGGATCTGAACATTCATGCCACAATAAAGAAAATTACATTGACAATTATGATAGGTAGCATTCCACATCAAAAATTCTATTTTTATCATTTACCTACTCAAGGACGAGCAGGAATTAAGCTTGGGGATGCTTGATACGTCTCCAACGTATCTATAATTTTTGATTGTTCCATGCTATAATATTATCTGTTTTGGATGTTAATGGGCTTTATCTTACACTTTTATATCATTTTTGGGACTAACCTACTAACCGGAGGCCCATCCCAAATTGTTGTTTTTTTGCCTATTTTAGAGTTTCGCTGAAAAGGAATATCAAACGGAGTCCAAATGGAATGAAACCTTCGAGAACATGACTTTCTCAACAAACGTGATCAAGGAGATTTGGAGTGGGCGTCAAGAAACAATCAACGTGACTTTCCAACACTTTTTTCATGAATGCAAATGACACTGACATATAGGTGATGTTTTCTGAACATTTTGGTATCTTATTTGCATTTTTCTGATTTAGTATGAATTAGTTATGAAGTTTTCAAACTGATGGTCAAACGGTAAAAGGGCAAAAGAATAATAGGAGCAAAGTGACTTGGACAGAACCAGTGACTTTTGGGAATTAGGGGTAAAATAGACGAGTGGGACACAACTAGGGGAATAAATCTAATTATCCCTTTATATTAGTTTTGGGACTAACCTATTAATCGGAGGCCCAATGTCAGTTTCTGTTTTTTGCCTATTTTAGAGTTTCGCAGAAAAGGAATACCAAACGGAGTCCAAACGGAATGAAACCTTCGCGATGATCTTTCTTCGACCGAAAGCAATCTAGAAGACTTGGAGTCGAAGTCTGGAACTCCACGAGGCAGCCACGAGGTAGGAGGGCGCACCCAGGGGGTAGGCACGCCCCCACCCTCATGGGCCCCTCATAGCACCACCGATGTACTTCTTTCGCCTATATATACTCTTATACCCTAGAAATGTCACAGAGAGCCACGAAACCACTTTTCCGCTGCCACAACCTTATGTACCCGTGAGATCCCATCTTGGGGCCTTTTCCAGCGATCTTCCTGAGGGGGAATCGATCACGGAGGGCTTCGACATCAACAGCATTGCCACTCCGATGAAGCGTGAGTAGTTTACCATAGACCTTCGGGTCCAGAGTTATTAGCTAGATGGCTTCTTCTCTCTCTCTTTGATTCTCAATACAAAATTCTCCTCGATGTTTTTGGAGATCTATTCGATGCAATACTCTTTTGCGGTGTGTTTGCCGAGATCTGATGAATTGTGGGTTTATGAAAAATATTATCATTGAATATTATTTGGTTCTTCTCTGAATTCTTATATGCATGATTTGATATCTTTGCAAGTCTCTTCAAATTATTGGTTTAGTTTGGCCTACTAGATTGATCTTTCTTGCAATGGGATAAGTGCTTATCTTTGGGTTCAATCTTGCGGTGTCCTTTCCCAGTGACAGTAGGGGCAGCAAGGCAAGTATTGTATTGTTGCCATCAAGGATAAAAAGATGGGGTTTATATCATATTGCTTGAGTTTATCCCTCTACATCATGTCATCTTGCTTAATGCGTTACTATGTTCTTATGAACTTAATACTCTAGATGCATGCTAGATAGCGGTCGATGTGTGGAGTAATAGTAGTAGATGCAGAATCGTTTCGATCTACTTGACACAGATGTGATGCCTATATTCATGATCATTGCCTCAGATATCTTCATAACTATGCACTTTTCTATCAATTGCTCGGCGGTAATTTGTTCACCCATTGTAATACATGCTATCTTGAGAGAAGCCACTAGTGAAACCTATGGCCCCGGGTCTTTTTCTTATTATATTGCATCTCTTTTATTTACATTGCATCTCGTTTACTATTTTGCAATCTTTACTTTCCAATCTATACAACAAAAATACCAAAAATATTTACTTTACTATCTTTATTAGATCTCACTTTTGCGAGTGACCGTGAAGGGATTGACAACAGCTTTATCGCGTTGGTTGCAAGGTTCTTGATTCTTTGTGCATGTACTAGGTGACTTGTGCTTTGTCTCCTACTAGATTGACACCTTGGTTCTCAAAACTGAAGAAATACTTATGCTACTTTGTTGCATCACCCTTTCCTCTTCAAGGGAAAACCAACGCATGGTCAAGAGGTAGCACTAGGCCTCTCGCACCACCTCCTAGCTCCATTCTCTCTGTCTTCGTCTCGCTAGGCCTTATTTGCCTCTAACAAATGGATGTACACCGACCGATCTCCCGCTATACATATAGCTAGCTAGGTGATTATAACTCATTTTCTCCATGTGTCGATCGATCTACCTCATTAGTTATGCCTCTCCCTTCCTTCGACAAACAACAATTGATCTACGATCTAGTTAGGTTTGCTTACCAAACACATGGTTCCCCTTCACCATCCATGCATACGTCCCGACACATCTATCACACACACGCACACACAGAAACACATCCCTACTCTTATTGATAATATTGTAGTTCTACCCTTAGTTTGTCTTGTAGGCCTCTCCCACCATCTTCAAGAAGCAACTCCATCACCCATCCAGCACTCTACCTCTCTCTCTCTCTCTCTCTCTCTCTCCTCTCTCTCTCTCTCTCTCTCTCCTCTCTCTCTCTCTCTGTCCCAACCTATTTCCCGTTCTTCACTTATGTATGGATGTCGACCGATCTCCCTCAAGACATAGCTGGGTATCTCCTTCTCAACACATATACGAGTCGTTGTACCTCTCTAGTTAGGCCTCTGCCTCCCCCCACACACTGAATCATCGAGCACTCTAGTCATGTCTCCCTGCCACACACAAACTTGCCCTGTGCCCTCTGACGTTCCGGTAGGTCAGTCGCCCTATATCTTTGACTTGCACACACACAATTTCGATGGCTCTCTTCATCGATCTTGCACCCACCCACTTGATCCTCTCTTCGACTCTATCGATATCTATGACCCCTCCCTCTCTTCTCATAGATCGCCCCCTCTATGTATGATATAGATAGGCCTCTATTTCACACACATTGCATGCGTCAAATTTTTGTTTGAGATATCATCAACACATATTCCCACAAATACATTCATGAAATCACACCCTATCCACCAACAAAAAACACTCATGAACGCACACGCCATCTGTCTAGGTTTGTATCTCGCTCACACACACCCATGTAGGTGGGACATGCACGAAGAGAAGAGGTGCACGCACGACACACGTACTCCCGTCTCTTTCCCAACCACACCCGCGTGGGTACACGGTGGAGCTCATTTCTGTATGGAAAGGCAGCCCACTTGGCAATTTGACACGTGTACTAGTTGTCCACTTGATGGAGGATCATCTACAACGGGTGAACAAACAAATTGTGACTTGAAGCGTTATGTTAAAAAAGAGGCAAACCATGTGGGGCCTACGTTAGAGGCAAGGCTCTATACACTGGAGATGCTCTGTACGTATTACTTTTGATGTGTCTCGTCAAATCGTAGAACAAGGAGAAGCTTGCTTAGTACACCATCTCCCTCGCCCACGGGTGCGGTGGCTCGCAGGATGAGGTGAAGCTTGCTTACTATGCCTTACGCCCGCTCCCTCGCCCACGCGCGCGGTGGCTCGCAGGACGAGGAGAAAATTTTACTACTCCCCCCGTTTACTCCTGTCCCTACCTTGGTTAGAGAGATTATCATATTTTTTTGAAATATATGTCCTTTAGTAGATTTCAATATGAACTACTAGTCCATACTCCAAACACTGATGTATATAGACGTATTTTAGAGTGTAGATTCACTCATTTTGCTCCGTATGTACTCCCTTGCCCCTCGACCCTCGCTCGACCCTCGCCCACATGGTGGACGTGCATCAATTCATTCGGTCTCAGATAGCCAGAATGATATATACTGTAGTACCATTATTGCTCGACTTCCCGAAGAGGTGGAGAGCCAAGCGCAAGGTTAATATTTTGGAGATGCCAAGCGCAAGGTTTATAGGAGAACGAGTAGTAGTAGTACTAGTAGTATGTACCAGTGGTATGTACTATACGAGGAAGAAGGCAAGAAGATGTATGTTTTGCGTGATGGTCTCTTCTTACCGTACGTGCTAGACCTAGTGGACCTCATTGTTGCAATGGGACTACTCCCTATCATAGATGGCACGATTCAGAGTGGTGGGCAGCGGGCATATTCGGAGCTGCTTAGTCTTAATCCCCACGAAGAAGTCCCATCGAAAGGAATAGTCATCCTCTACACGTGCTCCTATGTAAAATGAGTTAATGAGACAAAAAGAGAAAGAGACAAAGTAAAAAAATCACCAGCCTTAGATGTAGCCCTATTGTATCAGTGAATGATATATCTACGTCGTGATTGACATGGCTATATTATTAACCATGCTACGGAGGTAGAAGCGGATTTTTATTTATTCGCGGAGGTAGAAGCGGATGGATATTCAACGAGGAGTGAAACGATGGCTGCTTCCTTGGTCAAACATAGAGAAAGGTGGGCCTCATGATTTCATGGCTTATTAGTCATTATTACCGCCTATTCTCTTTGCCCATATATAATAACCGTGTGGTAGTATAGTAATGGGCTATATTTTTAATAACCATGCTCGAAGAGAAGAGGTGCACGCACCCACACACGTAGCACTCTTTACGTCTTTTGCGTCTTCCCCAACCACACACGTGACACGGTGGAGCTCATTTCTGTAAGATGATGTAGCCCACGTGATAATTTGACGCGTCTAGCAGTAGTTACACACTTATAAATAATGGAGGGTCGGGAACCAAGCATGAACGGTGCTGTGTCATTTATAAATAAAGTTTTTTTCTTCAGTGGCACGTACGCAATATAAATAGGTTCATGTGGAGAGAAAAGGAAACCGATCCACTATATACATAGCTAGGACGAGCCTACATGGTTTCTTGCTGGGGTTGCTCTCTTCACACTCTCTCGCACAAAACGACTGCGGCCACATATCTAACATCCGGGCGGATCACGTTCGCCGGGGAAAGGGGTGGATGCTTAGTGGAGATGCGGTCGCTGTCACCGATGGCGAAAACCCAATGTCGGCACGTCCCGATCAGGGGTCCCCGCCATTCTCTCTCACAAAGATGGTGAGGTTGCCTTCGTCCCTTGCTCACTGCCGCAACGTGGGAAGTTGCCGCCTCCCACCGGCCTCCTCTAGGTTGAGCTACGTCCCGACATCCCTCAGGTCCAACTTCCTTACAGCCGGCTTGCACCACTGCCCCAGCTGCCCACATCACTCCATGTGGATATTTCTCTACTTCTTTGCCCCGCACATACCTCTATTGGCTTCTACATATTATATTTGTGATGAATTTATGTCTCATCAACTAGTCTCAGTAATCTTATTCTAATCACGCTTCTTCAATTTCTTTGCCCCAGGGATGCTCATCTCAATTTTGGTGAAACTGCACAAAATGATCCGTTGGTCAAAGGGTTGCAACCTTCATTTCTTGGGAAGCGCCAACGTTGCCAGCAAATTAGAGCCTGGTTAGGGTTTACGGTTCAAGGGCTAGGGACTGCATGGATCATTTTTTCGTTAGCTGTCTCTGTTCCAAAATAAGTGTCAACTTTAGTAGTAGTACAACTTTGTACTAAAGTTGGCATAAAGTTGAGACGCTTATTTTGGAACAGAGGGAGTACATATTGGCTAGGATCTGTCAATCATTGAGATGCAATAGCATGCATGTTAGTCTCCTTTGTATTTGATGAAATGTTGCAACGGGGCAACCTTGGATGCAAGATACATGAAACATAAGTTGGAGGCTTCATAGTATTGTACAAATTTATCTTGCTGAGATATTACAGTACATACTATACTAGTGCTATGTAAAGAGTTAGGTGTTGCATGGTGTCCAGAAAATATGGTGATAGTGTGAGGTGGACCATGTAATCACTGAGCCTGTGTATTTTCCCTGCTTTCGCACCCCTCCGCTGTAGGAATGGAGAAAATTGTAATCTAGTACCTCCTTTCACCAAAGCATGGGACATCCAGCAGTCGTACCACCTCAGTAATAATGACCAATGAGCTGTCAAATCAAACAGACCCAGCAGTAAGTTGGACGGATGAAGCAACCATCACTCTTGAATCCGCTTCTCCCTTGAACGCATGCGCTAGTGAAAGGTCATGTCCGCTCTGCCCGGGCATGAATGCGGCACCGATTCTTTGGAGCGGGCTAACCATTTCGGGCAGGAAGCGCACGCGGGCGATGGAGGGGCTTTGGGTGGGCTAGGCTGGTCAGGAACGGGCGTGGCAGCTGTCTCGACCGGACGCCCGGAAACAAGAGGATGCATCGACTCTCGGGGCTAAATCGTACACTACACACCATCTCTTTGTAGGAGTAGGTCGATGTGTCGCTCTCTCTAACACACACATGCTGTTAAACACACACACACACATGCACACGCACACACAGGTTCATAGAATAGAAATATCGTGCGAGTGCGAAGCCACAGGAAGTGAGATACAAATGGAGTACGTACAAGAAGAGAAGAGGTGACGAATATTCCATCAAACCTGGACTGAGAAGTAGTACTCCCTCCGTCTAGGTGTTAAGTAATCTTACGAAAATCAGATATTCCTAAAATGTTTAAGCGTCGTCCATTAACTTCGCATCTCAATCCCCTCCTAGCCTCGTTGCTAGCGAGCGTCGTTACTTAGGGAGCGTTTGGATCCTTAGCAAGAACAGTTATAGCCTAGCCGGGCAAGGTTAGGCGTTTGGAACAGTTAAAATATGTTAGCTTTTGTGGGCCAGCTAGCTTGGGTGGGCTAGAAAAACCTTGCTAGCTCAGTAGAGCCAAATCGGCTCGCTTCCGACATCAAACTTTGCACAAGGAAAAATCGGCGACCCACTCATGACAACAATTTTCACGGGGCAAGGCTGGTAAGAAAAAGAACTAAACCGTTTGACCAAGCAAGGTTGGCAAAGCGAAAGCTGGCTAGCTAGGCTAGCCGAGCAATTTCCTTACTACTAAGCAATGTAACCAAACACTCCCTTACTCTGCCTTGTTATCTCCCCTGAAAACCCAATGCATGGAGCGCAACTACGCGTTCATCAGTCAAGAAATCAAAGTAGGCTTGCATGCGAGTTAATACGTGGCCCTGCATGGTAGCTAAAACGACATCTCCTAGTTGTTGTGATGAATTGTTGCATTTAGAGACAGAAATCAGGGCTTTGATTGGAGGAAGGACCTGTCAATTTCTCCTTCTCCTCCAATCTGCTTGCACCTTGGTCCTGCTGCACCTTCTAACGTGACTTACAACTAGACAGAGGGAGTAGTATGAGATACGGTGGCACACTGACTTAGGTCGAATACAAGTGCCCAAAATTATTGGAAGAGAGTAAAGTGTACAAACTAAATAATTAAAAGAGTAAAATGCACAGTTGGTCATTGAACTTATCGTATAAGTTCACTTTGGTCACTGTACTCAAGAATATGGTCGATACGGTCACTATATACATGATGAGGTGACTATACGGTCACTGCAAGATTGTATAGCTCTATATTCATCCATTTTGACCAGTCAAAGAATCCTCCTGGCACCTTGTCAGATCAGTTTTCTCTCTCTATCATGCGGGTCCTACCCGTCATTGGGTGGAAGAAAGAAGTTGAATGAACATAAAAATAAGCACGGGGGCGTGGTTCAAACCCTAGACCTCACGCTTTATACGGGCAAACTGGCTAACCAGGTACTTTTCTACCTTTAGTAGCGGCAAATATACTTTTGTACCTTTAATTGTGATTAACTAGTGGCAAATATACTTTTCTACCTTTAGTAGCAGCACACGCATGCAACGCGCAGCTTGCAGTGCATGCACACACACTAGCAGGGACTCAAGTCGCACACTGGCCTCTATTGCCGCAAGTTCGTGTAGTACCTCAACTGTTGTCCGCCGTTCCCGTTGTTGACCCTCCCACCTGAGATCGTTGAACAGTTGCTCTACCACTACGCCAAGTCCGAGCTCTCATTGCTTGTGGCGCAACGCATGCGAACTCCATCTGCGTGAGATGACATGGCCATCAATGATGAGTATGATGACACCCACACTAGGTCGCTCTACTCGCCTTGCGCACATGATTGCTGTGTGGCTGCCGAAGTACAACCCTGCGGCCTCAACTTCGTCGCCGGTCGCCGGTGTGTGCATGTTGTGTGCTAACTAGTGTGTGTCTACCCGCTGTGTGCTAGTGTGCGAGTGCATGCATGCGTATTGTGTGCATGTTATAATAAGGATTCACTTAAAATAGTACGTGAGTGAACAGAGGGATCAATTGGACAGTGTTCATGAGTAGTAGCGAGATGTGTGAGGTAAGGTACACCGCTGGCGCTTTTAATTTTTCTTATTAATTTGTTTGTTTCACCCTCTGACTGGTGGGACCCAAGGTACTATGTGGAGAGAGGTAAGGTGACTAAGGCTACATTATTTCTGTACTACCAACACTGCTTTAAATCCCAAAAGACCTTACCACCAAAGCCACATGACATGATTATGATTTAAATCCCAATCACTCCCATGCAAGAAAACACGGCATGCTTGTCACACGAATGCAGGATCCCTTCCGAGTGGATGACAGGTGGGCCCGGTCGATCTAATCATATCCTGAAACAGTTGCGCGAGCGTGATACGTGGCGAAAAAAGCGGCGCGGGGATCGAGCCATCTATGCCCCGTCCCATCCGAGCGCCGCGGTCCACTCCGCTTCGCGCGCTCCCCCAAATTCCGTATCCCGCGGAATCCGCGAACGACAGATCAGTCTGCCAGACGCGGGATTTCCTGCTATCCGTCGCTCGGAAATCAGCGAAGTCCAAAAGATCACTCGACGAAGAAAAAGAATGGATTGAGTCGACTGAAGAAAAGTTGTTCACTATCGACAGAGAGAATTTTTTGGTTCAAAACAACGCACGACCAGTATGCGAAAGCTAATCGGAAACAACATCAACTCCTTCATCACTCAAGCCTCAATCCATTTGGGGGCTAATGATGGAGTCACGTACCTAGGGTAGGGTCACAGACCTGATCTAAGTACCCTTCCCGAGGACACCCTTAGAAGAGATCACCTTCCAGTCGACCTACGAGGGACTCACTCGACTGACTTGAAGGACTCGACCACGAAGACTCACTCGACCACCAGAAGATCAAGAAGAACTCTGCACCACAACGGTCTGTAGTTAAGTAGTCCTTATGATAGTTAAGACACTTTATGTGGGGCGTTACCTGTAACGCCCCGGACTTAATACACCTTAAACCCTTCATTACGTGGGCTGGCTGGGGTCCTGGCGCACTCTATATAAGCCACCCCCCTCCACAGGCAGAAGGGTTCGGCACCTTGTAATCCATATACACATAATCCACTCGACCGCCTCCGGGCTCCGAGACGTAGGGCTTTTACTTCCTCCGAGAAGGGCCTGAACTCGTACATCTCTTGTGTTTACAACCTCTCCATAGCTAGGACCTTGCCTCTCCATACCTACCCCCCACTCTACTGTCAGACTTAGATCCACGACAGTTGGCGCCCACCTTGGGGCCGGTGTTTTAGCGATTTTGTGGAGAAGTTGCGATTCTTCTGAGTACTTTCATCATGGTGGCTGCTGGAGTTTTGGTCGAGGGTCGAGAGATCCGTCTCGGTGCTCTCACCTTCGTCGCCGACGACTCCGCCTGGCTCCAGGAGGCTCCACTCGACGTCGATGCGCTCCCCCTCCGCGGTGCGACGCATTTTCGCGCATGTGTCCGCGGCGTTCTGCTGCGGCAACCGTCGACCCCGTATCGGTCGACTCCCCCATCGGCCACCCTCCCGGTCTCCCGCCAGCGCAAGCGCTCGGGCCGGTCGAGGCTTCAGCGGTGGGTAAGGCACGCGGTGGCTCGCCAGACGGCCACCACCCAAGTTGCGGCAATCGAGCCCGACGAATCCCTCTACGGCCTGTTCGATCTGTCGACTGGCTCCGTAGAGACTGCATCCGAGTGTGATAGCAGTGATCCAGCGGCGGAAATCCTGATGGTCGACGGGCCCCGCAGTCCCCCTGGCTTCGCCCGTGATGGTGGGGCAGGCGACGGAGGCGACCCCGCACGAGACCACGAAGAGTACCAGCCCGAGCCACTCGACTCTCTGCAAAGAGAAGAACTTTGCCGCAGGAACATGGATGCCCTGCATACTCCCATCGCAGGAGAAACCCCCGAGGCTCGTGCCTTGGAGGAGGCACGTTTGGCCAATTTGGCCGAACGCGCTCGCCTGGAGAATCTTCAGCGAGCACTCGACGAGCGCGCGCGGCAACGAGTTCCCGACGCCAGTCGACGCCAACTCTTCCCGCCGACTCAGGTATATCGAACCCCAATCCAGAATTTAGCAGCTGCGACCCATATAACAGAGTCCATTCAGCCCTCTCAGTCGGAAGCTGGCAGAGGCTTGATGCAGATCAGGGATCTGCTCCGGGCAGCAGGAGATCAGAATTCGGCCGTGTCGTAGTCGCGCAACAGAATTCACAGTCGATCCGTCGCTGCGAATACGGTTCAGTCGGCTCACAGTCCCAGATCGCCTCCACGGCGTGAAGGGCGCGAGAATCGGCGAGACCAATATGAAGACCGACACGACCAAGATGATAGGCGTCGAGTGCCCAATTCCCCTCCGAGGGGTGGGTCTTACGCTCCTCGGCAGCAAGATGACAGACGTCAGCTCAGTGCGGGGCGAAGAGTTCCAGTCGACCCCAGGGAACCAGGCTTCGACGCGCGATCCATTATCGTGCAAGGCTTGGTCGACCGGAACAGAGCCCATCGAGGTGGACTCGACAGAGATGCGCCCACGAGCAGTCGAGTGCATGTTTCTGGTCCGGAATGTTTCAGCAGAGCTATCAGAGCCGTAGTGATCCCTCCCAATTTCAGGTTGGCAACGGGAGTCAGCAAGTTCACTGGTGAGTCTAAGCCTGAAACTTGGCTTGAGGACTACCGAGTGGCGGTTCAGATTGGTGGTGGGAATGACGAGGTGGCCATGAAGCATTTGCCCCTCATGTTGGAAGGTTCTGCCAGAGCATGGTTGACTCAATTACCTCCTAGCAACATTTACACTTGGGAAGATCTGTCCCAAGTGTTCGTCAGAATGTTTGAAGGAACTTGCAAGCGACCGGCTGGATTGACGGAGCTGCAAGTCTGCGTGCAGAAGACCAATGAGACTCTCAGGGAGTATATTCAGAGGTGGATCACTTTGCACCATACTGTGGAGAATGTGTCTGATCATCAGGCAGTCTGCGCCTTCAAGGATGGTGTCAAGAACAGAGAATTGAGTTTGAAATTTGGTCGAACCGGTGACATGACCTTGAGTCGGATGATGGAAATTGCTACCAAGTACGCCAACGGCGAAGAAGAAGACCGACTCCGAAGCGGCAAGCACAAGCCGAGTCAGTCGGAGAAGGGAAACACCAGTCGGAAACAGAAGCGGAAGGCTGAACCGGCACCTCCTGGAGAGGCTCTGGCCGTGACTCGGGGAAAGTTTAAAGGGAAACCAAAAGGATCCTGGAACCCTAAGAAGGTTAAGGATAAAGAAGGGAATGACGTGATGGATATGCCGTGTCACATCCACACGAAGAAAGACGAAGAGGGGAATATCATTTACCCAAAGCATACCACTCGCCAATGTCGACTCCTGATCCAGCAGTTTCAAGGAAAACAGTCTAAAGACAAGGAAAAGGAGTCGGACAAGGCCGAAGGCAAGGAGGACAGTGAGGAAGGATATCCGCATATCAATTCCACTCTGATGATCTTTGCAGATGCGGAAAGCAAGAGTCGATTGAAAGTCATTAACCGTGAGGTGAACATGGTTACCCCAGCAAAAGCAAATTATTTGAGATGGTCCCAAACACCCATCACATTCGACCAATCTGATCACCCGACTCATATTGCCACCCCTGGGAGGCAAGCTTTGGTGGTCGATCCAGTTATCGAAGGCACTCGACTGACAAAAGTGCTGATGGACGGTGGTAGTGGGCTGAATTTGTTGTATGCAGACACACTGAAAGGAATGGGCATTCCGATGTCCCAACTGAGCACCAGTAACATGAGCTTTCATGGAGTTATACTAGGGAAGAAAGCTGAGTCACTCGGCCAAATAGCTCTGGACGTGGTGTTTGGTGATTCGAAACATTTTCGCAAAGAGAAGTTGACGTTTGAGGTCGTGGATTTTCAGAGTGCATATCACGCCATTTTGGGGAGACCAGCTTATGCACGGTTCATGGCTCGACCATGTTACGTGTACCTCAAATTGAAGATGCCCGGCCCCAAAGGAGTGATCACTGTCACCGGCGATCGGAAAAAGGCAGAAGAGTGCTTTCAGAAGGGCTCAAAGATTGCTGATTCCCAGGTGACAGCGGTCGAGTTTGAAGAATACAAGCAAAACGCAGATCCGAGTGATTTGCTGGGATCCAAGAAACCCACCACAGAATCTGCGTTTCAGTCGTCCGGTGAGACGAAGCCTGTTCACATTCACCCGACCGACCCCGATGCAGCTCCAACCCACATCTCCACAACACTCGACCCGAAATAGGAAGAAGCGCTCATCCAGTTCCTCCGTGAGAACTGGGACATTTTTGCATGGAAGCCCGCTGACATGCCAGGTGTTCCCAGGGGACTGGCTGAGCATCGCCTAAGAGTCGACTCATCAGCAAAACCTGTCAAAGAGCATCTTCGGCGGTCCGCCGTCCAGAAGAGAAAAGCCATTGGTGAGGAAGTGGCTCGACTGTTGGCAGCAGGATTTATCCGAGAGATATACCACTCCGAGTGGCTCGCTAATGTCGTCATGGTTCCTAAGAAGGACAAATCGCTCCGAATGTGCATTGATTTCAAGCACATCAACCGGGCCTACCCGAAAGATCATTTTCCTCTCCCTCGCATAGATCAAATTGTTGACTCAACCGCGGGATGCGAGAGATTGTCTTTTGTAGACGCCTACTCCGGGTACCACCAGATCCGTCTGTACAGACCCGACGAGGTAAAAACAGCTTTCATCACTCCATTCGGGTGCTTCTGCTATATCACCATGCCATTCGGCCTCAAGAATGCCGGAGCCACATTTATGCGAATGATTCAGAAGTGTCTACTCACTCAAATCAGTCGGAATGTGGAAGCGTATATGGATGATATCGTCATCAAGTCACGAAAAGGTTCCGACCTGCTCGCTGACCTCGCCGAAACATTTGCCAACCTTAGAAGGTATGATATCAAGCTCAATCCATCAAAGTGCACATTCGGAGTTCCTGGTGGCAAGTTACTCGGTTTTCTCGTTTCCGAGCGAGGGATCGACGCTAATCCAGAGAAGATCGGCACTATTCTCCAAATGAAACGCCCTGTGCGAGTGCACGATGTCCAGAAGCTTACTGGATGCTTGGCCGCATTAAGTCGATTCATCTCACGACTCGGTGAAAAGGCATTGCCTCTTTACCGACTGTTGAAGAAGGCAGACAAGTTCGAGTGGACTCCAGAAGCTGATGCAGCATTTGCCGAGCTAAAAGCTCTGCTCTCCACCCAGCCGGTGCTTGCTGCTCCAATCGGCAAAGAGCCTCTGTTGCTTTATATCACAGCCACAGGACAAGTCGTCAGTACTGTGCTTACGGTCGAGCGGGAAGAAGAAGGAAAAGCTTTCAAAGTTTAGCGCCCAGTGTATTATTTGTCTGAAGTCTTGACTCCATCCAAGCAAAGATATCCTCATTATCAGAAGCTTGTGTATGGAATATACATGACCACAAAGAAGGTTGCTCATTATTTCTCTGATCATTCCATCACAGTCGTCAGCGACGCTCCACTATCAGAGATTTTGCACAACAGAGATGCAACTGGTCGAGTGGCTAAATGGGCGATCGAACTTCTTCCCCTTGATATCAAGTTTGAGGCAAAGAAAGCCATTAAGTCCCAGGCAATAGCAGATTTCCTCGTCGAGTGGATTGAACAGCAGCAGCCGACTGAAGTTCACTCGGAGCATTGGACCATGTTTTTTGATGGCTCTAAGATGTTGAATGGTTCCGGTGCTGGGGTTGTCCTGGTTTCCCCCAGAGGAGATAAGCTCAGATATGTGCTCTAGATTCACTTTGATTCATCCAACAATGAGGCAGAGTATGAGGCCCTCTTATACGGATTGCGCATGGCCATTTCACTCGGCGTCCGTCACCTGATGGTCTATGGCGACTCAGATTTAGTGGTCAACCAAGTGATGAAGGAGTGGGACGTGAGAAGCCCAGCCATGACTGGATACTGCAGTGCAGTGAGGAAGCTGGAAAAGAAGTTCGAGGGGTTGGAGCTCCATCATATACCCCGACTGAAAAATCAAGCTGCGGATGATCTAGCAAAGATAGGTTCCAAGAGAGGGGCCATTCCGAGTGGTGTGTTCTTGGAGCATATACACACTCCGTCAGTCAAAGAAGACCCTTTCACCGAAGAAGCTCCACAGCCCAAGAGTGCCACAGATCCGACTGAGGTTGAGGTCCCGGCAGTAGTCGACTTGGTCATGGAGGTCTTGGTGGTCATTCCCGACTGGACAGTTCCGTATATCGCGTATATCCTGAGAAAAGAGCTCCCGGAGGATGAGGAAGAGGCTCGACAGATCGTCCGTCAATCTAAAGCCTTTACCGTAATCAAAGGACAGCTGTATAGAGAAAGCGCGACTGGAGTTGGTCAGAAGTGCATAACACCAGAAGAAGGTCGAATCATCCTTAATGATATCCACTCGGGAACCTGTGGTCATCATGCGTCCTCTCGGACCATCGTGGCCAAAGCATACCGAGCCGGATTTTACTGGCCAAAGGCGAATGAGATGGCAAAGGAAATAGTGGATAAGTGCGAGGGATGTCAGTTCTACTCTAATATGTCGCACAAGCCCGCATCAGCTCTGAAGACCATTCCACTCGTCTGGCCTTTTGCAGTATGGGGGTTGGACATGGTCGGTCCTTTGAGAACAGGGCGAAGTGGCTTCACGCATGTACTGGTGGCAGTCGACAAGTTCACCAAGTGGATTGAGGCTAAACAAATCAAGAACCTTGACATCGGTGCTGCTGTTAGCTTCATCAGGGAACTGATATTCAGATATGGAGTCCTGCACAGCATCATTACGGATAATGGGTCGAACTTTGACTCGGAAGAATTCAAGGATTTCTGCAACTCTCAAGGCACACGAGTCGACTACGCTTCCGTCGCCCATCCGCAGACGAATGGACAAGCAGAGCGAGTCAATGGCCTGATTCTCAAGGGATTTAAACCCCGACTGATGCGTGATCTCAAGCATGCAGCTGGAGCTTGGGTCGACGAACTTCCCTCAGTGCTTTGGGGACTGCGGACCACACCTAATCGGTCGACCGGAAGAACTCCATTCTTCTTGGTCTACGGAGCTGAAGCAGTCTTGCCGAGTGATCTTCTCCACAATGCTCCTCGAGTTGAAATCTACAACGAAGCAGAAGCTGAACAAGCGCGGCAGGACGCAGTCGACCTTTTAGAGGAAGAAAGGGAGATGGCTCTGATCCGGTCGACCATCTACCAACAAGATTTGCGTCGTTTCCACGCCAGAAATGTGAGGGGTCGAGCCTTCCAGGAAGGAGATTTAGTTCTCCGAGTGGATCAGAAGAAACAACACAAGCTTGTTCCTTCTTGGGAAGGACCCTTCATCGTCACCAAAGTTCTCCACAACGGGGCGTACCGTCTTTACAACGTCGAACATCATATCAACGAGCCCCGAGGTTGGAACGCGGAACTACTCCGCCCATTTTACACTTAAGTTTATCACTCGGATGAGTTGCAATAAAGTACTTCTGTAGTTCATGGATCTCAAAATAATAGTGTCATAGTTCCTCCATAATTTTTGTCACTTTTTATTTTGTCCAATAAAATTTTCCCCTCAGTGGGTGACTTAGCCGCGAATCCGTTTCGCCTAAGTTTGTAAAAATCCTACCGAGTGGTGAGCCAGACTCCCACTCGGAGGCTTAGCTGCGAATCCGTTTCGCCTAAGATTAAATAAAATCCTACCGAGTGGTAAGCCAGACTTCCACTCGGAGGCTTAGCTGCAGTCCAAGTACTCGCCTAAGTTATGAAAATCCTACCGAGTGGTAAGCCAGACTTCCACTCGGGGGCTTAGCTGCAGTCCAAGTACTCGCCTAAGTTATGAAAATCCTACCGAGTGGTAAGCCAGACTTCCACTCGGGGGCTTAGCTGCAGCCCAGCGCTCGCCTAAGTTATCAAAATCCTACCGAGTGAAGAGCAAACCTCTCACTCGGAGGCTTAGCTGCAGCCCAGTGCTCGCCTAAGATATAGAAATCCTACCGAGTGAAGAGCAAACCTCTCACTCGGGGGCTTAGCTGCAGCCCAGCGCTCGCCTAAGTTATCAAAGTCCTACCGAGTGAAGAGCAAACCTCTCACTCGGGGGCTTAGCTGCAGCCCAGCGCTCGCCTAAGTTATCAAAATCCTACCGAGTGAAGAGCAAACCTCTCACTCGGAGGCTTAGCTGCAGCCCAGTGCTCGCCTAAGATATAGAAATCCTACCGAGTGAAGAGCAAACCTCTCACTCGGGGGCTTAGCTGCAGCCCAGCGCTCGCCTAAGTTATCAAAATCCTACCGAGTGAAGAGCAAACCTCTCACTCGGGGGCTTAGCTGCAGCCCAGTGCTGGCCTAAGATATAGAAATCCTACCGAGTGAAGAGCAAACCTCTCACTTGGGGGCTTAGCTGCAGCCCAGCGCTTGCCTAAGTTATCAAAATCCTACCGAGTGAAGAGCAAACCTCTCACTCGGGGGCTTAGCTGCAGCCCAGTGCTCGCCTAAGATATAAAAATCCTACCGAGTGAAGAGCAAACCTCTCATTCGGGGGCTTAGCTGCAGCCCAGTGCTCGCCTAAGATATAAAAATCCTACCGAGTGAAGAGCAAACCTCTCACTCGGGAGGCTTAGCTGCAGCCCAGAGCTCGCCTAAGTGGATTAAGGAATAAGTCGATTGCAGTGAGCGTCTTGCTTTGAACCTGCAAAAGACATTTCGAGCCAAAAGCAATCATATTCAAACACCAAATTCAAGTTCAGATCGATACCTAAAGGAACCGAAAGTGCTCAGGCACTAAGCCGTTTATCGGTTACAACTCCACTAGGCATACCGAGGCAAATTTAAAGCGTCGAGCTTAGAAGAAGTTTTTTACCCCTCCTGTGGAGGGCTGGAAGGTGCAACAAACTCATCAAGATCAATTCCATCTGCGATCTGAGTGGCAACAGCAAGGAAAGTTTCCATAAAGGACCTGAAGTCGTGTTTCTTGGTGTTGGCCACCCGGAGGGCAGCCAGCTTGTCTTCTCGCGCATCTTTGAAGTGGACTCGGGCCAGACACAGAGCAACATCTGCACCACACTGAGCCGAGGATTTTTTCCACTCCTGCACTCGACCAGGGACAGCGTTCAAACGAGCCATCAGCGACTCGAGGTCGTTCTGGAGTGTCTCCCCGGGCCAGAGCGTCGAGTCGATGCGAGATGTGGCGACCTTCAGCCTTGCAAGATAGTCCACGGCAGCTGCAACACGGGACTCCAGTCGGAAAACATTCATGGCAACTTCGTCGTTCACCGGAGAATTGACGGGGTCAAGGTTTGGTTCCAGCCGGCTAGTCTCTTCTTCAAAGTTTTGACAAAATTCTGCAAGGATGATCACCGAGTCAAGGCAATGGTCGAATGAAAAAAAAACACAGTTGAAAATGATTATTGAAGGTTTACCTTCAAGCATACGCAACAACTTCTTGGCAAGACCACTCAGGAAAACCTCCAGATCATTTTTCTTCCCAAGAACAGCTTTCAGAGTAGCATTTTCTTGCTCAAGCTTTGTGACTGAAGCTAACTTCTCGTCAACAAGCTTGATCTTCTCAGCTAGTTCAATATCTTTTTTCCTTTGGGCCTCCCTCACCTTACCTGCAAGTTACAGCAAGATCAGATTTTGAAACAAATGAAGGGAAAAAAGCAGTCGTCAAGGTCTCACCAAACATACCTTCGGTCTCCTCCTTTGCCTTCATCAGATTCTCCTGAACCAACTTCAAATTCAGCTCGAGCTGAATGTGCTTGTTTTCCAGTTCAGTGTAGCGAGCCGCAAGGTCACAGGAGTTCTGCGAAGAACCAATCGACTAAATGTCAAAGATAATTCACTTCCGAGTGGAAAAGGAAAAATCACGCGTTTCTAAGACTATAGCCGAATCCAAGCATTCGATCGTAGTCTCGGGGACTACACCCAGTGGGTGCACTCAGCGTGCCCCCACCGATTTGCGAAATCCATTCGCCATAGTCGAATGACGGAAAGACTGAAATCATAAAGCCTAAGGCCGACTGCCAGCAGTCGACCTTAGCCTTGGGGACTACACCCAGTGGGTGCACTCAGTGTGCCCCCACTAATCCTATTGGAGACAGAGTCGACCAGTCGACCTCAAAAAAAAGAGAGAGATGTATTCTTTAAGACTGTAATCGACTGCAAGCAGTCGACCACAGTCTCGGGGACTACACCCAGTGGGTGCACTCAGCGTGCCCCCACCGGTTTGTGAAATCCATTCGCCATAGTCGAATGACGGAAAGACTGAAATTATAAAGCCTAAGGCCGACCACCAGCAGTCGACCCTAGCCTTGGGGACTACACCCAGCGGGTGCACTCAGCGTGCCCCCGCTAACACGGAGTTTAAATCGACACACCCAGTGGGTGATTACTATAAATTCTGGAAAGAAAACAAGCAGTGGTCGACTGACCTGAACATTGCTTTGAAGGGCGGAACTGGCGTCGTAAGCTGCCTGGCTCGCATCCCGAATGGTCTTCAACTGCTCCATCATGATCCCTGCCTGGCGTATCACCTCCTTCGCGGTGCCAGCTTGGTCCTCTGGGATGTGGTGCGTCTTGAAGAGGGAGGGCTGTAGAGCACTCGTCAGTGGATCTGCGAAGGACACAGTGTGTCGAGTGGTGTTCTCCTCCTCCGCGACCAGAGTCTCAGGCACCATCACATCCTGGGGCACCCTGCTGGCAGACGCTTTCCTTCTCATTCTGTGCTTCAGCGGTTCCTCATCTTCATCATCATCAGGGAGAGTGATAACAACATTGGATGGAGCTACAGAAAAGAATCAGAATTAGAGATCATGAGTTAGTCGACTAGAAACGGGGTTAAGAGTATGGTACCAGGTTTTGAGGTTGCTGCGTCCTCCATCTCATGATCGTCAGCCCGGGCTGAGATCTCAGAAGTAGCAGCACTGCAACTCCAAAGAGTCAGTCGACTAACTCCAGCGCCAACCAGAGATAAAGTTCACACAAAACAAGAAGACTTAAGCAACATGATTACCCTGATATGGTGGGGATGGACACCTTCATCTTCGGCAGGTGCTTGGTCGGCTTTGACGGGGCCGCCCTGGGCTGCTTCGACGCCTTTTCAGTCGGCGCCGGAGAGGTGGTCCAAGGGCGCTTGGTCGACTGGCTAACAGTCGCAACCCCCTCACCGCGTTCAGTCGCAGGGTCATGGACAAGTTTCGACCGCCTTTCCGAGCACGGTGGTGCGACCTCCTCCTCCTCCTCCTCCTCTTCCTCGTCCTCATCGTCATCATCATCATCGTCATCAGCCTCAACGGCGTCCGAGTCCCACTCCTCCTCCTGGCTCTCGCCCCCGCTCGCTTCTCCCTCCTCGGTCGGAGCCTGTGCTCCATTGGGCATCGAGTACAGCTCAGTGAGGGCCTGATAGACATCAAGACAAAGATCAGTCGACCGATCGGTAGAGAAAACAGAAATAAATGTGATGAGAATACAATTGGAAGTGGAGCAGACATACCTTGTTTGGATCACTATGGCAGTCGAGTGGAGGAATCCTTCTGGCTCCGTGAAGGTTATCCTTGTTCCCAGTAACAGCGGCCATCCACCTTTCCAGAGTGGCATCGTCGACTGTTTCTGGATTGACCCGAGTCACATCCTCAGTCCCGCAGTACAACCACATGCAATGGCTCCGGAACTGAAGAGGCTGGATACGACGCCTAAGGAAAACCTCCAGGAGATCCATACCCGTCACTCCCTCCCGAACCAACTGAACTACACGCTCCATCAACATCTTCACGTCAGCTTTATCCTCCGGAATCACCTTCAGAGAGGAGGGCTTGTTCACTCGGCCCATGGTGAACTGAGGGAGTCCACTCGACTGCCCCGACGTCGACTGATCCTGGCAGTAGAACCAGGTCGACTGCCAGCCTCTGACTGACTCGGGAAATGTCATGGCTAGGAAGGTGCTCTTGTTCCTCACCTGGATCCCCAGACCCCCACACATTTGGACAACTCTGGTTTTTTCGTCGCCTGGGCTCACCTTCTTCACGGTCTGAGAGCGACACGTGAATATGTGCTTGAACAAACCCCAATGCGGTCGACAACCCAGGAAACTCTCATACATGGACACAAACGCGGCAAGATAGGCGATAGAATTCGGGGTGAAGTGGTGGAGTTGCGCTCCAAAGAAGTTCAAGAAACCACGAAAGAAAATGCTCGGCGGCAAAGAGAATCCGCGGTCGACGTGGGTAGCCAGAAGCACGCACTCACCCTCTTCCGGCTGGGGCTGCCACTCTTTCCCCGAAAGCCTCGCAGCTCCATGAGGGATCAGGCCCTCGTTGGCCATGTCGAGGAGATCCTTCTCCGTGATGGTCGACTGGATCCAATCTCCCTGGACCCAGCCTTTCGGCAGGCGAGATCTAGACGAAGACCCGCCGCGGCTGGTGGATCTCCCCTTCGCCTTCTCCGTCGCCGACGCCTTCTTTGCGCGTTCCAGCGTCGCCGTCTTCTCCTTGACCATGGCTACCGGCGAGGCGCGCGAGGAGAGGTTGTGCGGAGGCGAGAGCGAGCGCGTTGGGCGGAGATGAAGGGAGCAGAGGGAGAATGCTGAGGCACTGTTCAAAAAACCCTCGCCGGGCGCATTTATAAGATCCCTTCCGAGTGGATGACAGGTGGGCCCGGTCGATCTAATCATATCCTGAAACAGTTGCGCGAGCGTGATACGTGGCGAAAAAACCGGCGCGGGGATCGAGGCGTCTATGCCCCGTCCCATCCGAGCGCCGCGGTCCGCTCCGCTTCGCGCGCTCCCCCAACTTCCGTATCCCGCGGAATCCGCGAACGGCAGATCAGTCTGCCAGACGCGGGATTTCCTGCGATCCGTCGCTCGGAAATCAGCAAAGTCCAAAAGATCACTCGACGAAGAAAAAGAATGGATCGAGTCGACTGAAGAAAAGTTGTTCACTATCGACAGAGAGAATTTTTTGGTTCAAAACAACGCACGACCAGTATGCGAAAGCTAATCGGAAACAACATCAACTCCTTCATCACTCAAGCCTCAATCCATTTGGGGGCTAATGATGGAGTCACGTACCTAGGGTAGGGTCACAGACCTGATCTAAGTACCCTTCCTGAGGACACCCTTAGAAGAGATCACCTTCCAGTCGACCAACGAGGGACTCACTCGACTGACTTGAAGGACTCGACCACGAAGACTCACTCGACCACCAGAAGATCAAGAAGAACTCTGCACCGCAACGGTCTGTAATTAAGTAGTCTTTATGATAGTTAAGACACTTTATGTGGGGCGTTACCTGTAACGCCCCGGACTTAATACACCTTAAACCCTTCATTACGTGGGCTGGCTGGGGTCCTGGCGCACTCTATATAAGCCACCCCCCTCCACAGGCAGAAGGGTTCGGCACCTTGTAATCCATATACACATAATCCACTCGACCGCCTCCGGGCTCCGAGACGTAGGGCTTTTACTTCCTCCGAGAAGGGCCTGAACTCGTACATCTCTTGTGTTTACAACCTCTCCATAGCTAGGACCTTGCCTCTCCATACCTACCCCCCACTCTACTGTCAGACTTAGATCCACGACAGGTACATGGTGGAGCTCATTTCTGTATGGAAAGGCAGCCCACTTGGCAATTTGACACGTGTACTAGTTGTCCACTTGATGGAGGATCATCTACAACGGGTGAACAAACAAATTGTGACTTGAAGCGTTATGTTAAAAAAGAGGCAAACCATGTGGGGCCTACGTTAGAGGCAAGGCTCTATACACTGGAGATGCTCTGTACGTATTACTTTTGATGTGTCTCGTCAAATTGTAGAACGAGGAGAAGCTTGCTTAGTACACCATCTCCCTCGCCCACGGGTGCGGTGGCTCGCAGGATGAGGTGAAGCTTGCTTACTACGCCTTACGCCCGCTCCCTCGCCCATGCGCGCGGTGGCTCGCAGGACGAGGAGAAAATTTTACTACTCCCCCCGTTTACTCCTGTCCCTACCTTGGTTAGAGAGATTATCATATTTTTTTTGAAATATATGTCCTTTAGTAGATTTCAATATGAACTACTAGTCCATACTCCAAACACTGATGTATATAGACGTATTTTAGAGTGTAGATTCACTCATTTTGCTCCGTATGTACTCCCTTGCCCCTCGACCCTCGCTCGACCCTCACCCACATGGTGGACGTGCATCAATTCATTCGGTCTCAGATAGCCAGAATGATATATACTGTAGTACCATTATTGCTCGACTTCTCGAAGAGGTGGAGAGCCAAGCGCAAGGTTAATATTTTGGAGATGCCAAGCGCAAGGTTTATAGGAGAACGAGTAGTAGTAGTACTAGTAGTATGTACCAGTGGTACGTACTGTACGAGGAAGAAGGCAAGAAGATGTATGTTTTGCGTGATGGTCTCTTCTTACCGTACGTGCTAGACCTAGTGGACCTCATTGTTGCAATGGGACTACTCCCTATCATAGATGGCACGATTCAAAGTGGTGGGCAGCAGGCATATTCGGAGCTGCTTAGTCTTAATCCCCACGAAGAAGTCCCATCGAAAGGAATAGTCATCCTCTACACGTGCTCCTATGTAAAATGAGTTAATGAGACAAAAAGAGAAAGAGACAAAGTAAAAAAATCACCAGCCTTAGAAGTAGCCCTATTGTATCGGTGAATGATGTATCTACGTCGTGATTGACATGGCTATATTATTAACCATGCTACGGAGGTAGAAGCGGATTTTTATTTATTCGCGGAGGTAGAAGCAGATGGATATTCAACGAGGAGTGAAACGATGGCTGCTTCCTTTGTCAAACATAGAGAAAGGTGGGCCTCATGATTTCATGGCTTATTAGTCATTATTACCGCCTATTCTCTTTGCCCATATATAATAACCGTGTGGTAGTATAGTAATGGGCTATATTTTTAATAACCATGCTCGAAGAGAAGAGGTGCACGCACCCACGCACGTAGCACTCTTTACGTCTTTTGCGTCTTCCCCAACCACACACGTGACACGGTGGAGCTCATTTCTGTAAGATGATGTAGCCCACGTGATAATTTGACGCGTCTAGCAGTAGTTACACACTTATAAATAATGGAGGGTCGGGAACCAAGCATGAACGGTGCTGTGTCATTTATAAATAAAGTTTTTTTTCTTCAGTGGCACGTACGCAATATAAATAGGTTCATGTGGAGAGAAAAGGAAACCGATCCACTATATACATAGCCAGGACGAGCCTACATGGTTGCTTGCTGGGGTTGCTCTCTTCACACTCTCTCGCACAAAACGACTGCGGCCACATATCTAACATCCGGGCGGATCACGTTCGCCGGGGAAAGGGGTGGATGCTTAGTGGAGATGCGGTCGCTGTCACCGATGGCGAAAACCCAATGTCGGCACGTCCCGATCAGGGGTCCCCGCCATTCTCTCTCACAAAGATGGTGAGGTTGCCTTCGTCCCTTGCTCACTGCCACAACGTGGGAAGTTGCCGCCTCCCACCGGCCTCCTCTAGGTTGAGCTACGTCCCGACATCCCTCAGGTCCAACTTCCTTACAGCTGGCTTGCACCACTGCCCCAGCTGCCCACATCACTCCATGTGGATATTTCTCTACTTCTTTGCCTCGCACATACCTCTATTGGCTTCTACATATTATATTTGTGATGAATTTATGTCTCATCAACTAGTCTCGGTAATCTTATTCTAATCACGCTTCTTCAATTTCTTTGCCCCAGGGATGCTCATCTCAATTTTGGTGAAACTGCACAAAATGATCCGATGGTCAAAGGGTTGCAACCTTCATTTCTTGGGAAGCGCCAACGTTTCCAGCAAATTAAAGCCTGGTTAGGGTTTACGGTTCAAGGGCTAGGGACTGCATGGATCATTTTTTTCTTTAGCTGTCTCTGTTCCAAAATAAGTGTCAACTTTAGTAGTAGTACAACTTTGTACTAAAGTTGGCATAAAGTTGAGACGCTTATTTTGGAACAGAGGGAGTACATATTGGCTAGGATCTGTCAATCATTTGAGATGCAATAGCATGCATGTTAGTCTCCTTTGTATTTGATGAAATGTTGCAACGGGGCAACCTTGGATGCAAGATACATGAAACATAAGTTGGAGGCTTCATAGTATTGTACAAATTTATCTTGCTGAGATATTATAGTACATACTATACTAGTGCTATGTAAAGAGTTAGGTGTTGCATGGTGTCCATAAAATATGGTGATAGTGTGAGGTGGACCATGTAATCACTGAGCCTGTGTATTTTCCCTGCTTTCGCACCCCTCCGCTGTAAGAATGGAGAAAATTGTAATCTAGTACCTCCTTTCACCAAAGCATGGGACATCCAGCAGTCGTACCACCTCAGTAATAATGACCAATGAGCTGTCAAATCAAACAGACCCAGCAGTAAGTTGGACGGACGAAGCAACCATCACTCTTGAATCCGCTTCTCCCTTGAACGCATGCGCTAGTGAAAGGTCATGTCCGCTCTGCCCGGGCATGAATGCGGCACCAATTCTTTGGAGCGGGCTAACCATTTCGGGCAGGAAGCGCACGCGGGCGATGGAGGGGCTTTGGGTGGGCTAGGCTGGTCAGGAACGGGCGTGGCAGCTGTCTCGACCGGACGCCCGGAAACAAGAGGATGCATCGACTCTCGGGGCTAAATCGTACACTACACACCATCTCTTTGTAGGAGTAGGTCGATGTGTCGCTCTCTCTAACACACACATGCTGTTAAACACACACACACACATGCACACGCACACACAGGTTCATAGAATAGAAATATCGTGCGAGTGCGAAGCCACAGGAAGTGAGATACAAATGGAGTACGTACAAGAAGAGAAGAGGTGACGAATATTCCATCAAACCTGGACTGAGAAGTAGTACTCCCTCCGTCTAGGTGTTAAGTAATCTTACGAAAATCAGATATTCCTAAAATGTTTAAGCGTCGTCCATTAACTTCGCATCTCAATCCCCTCCTAGCCTCGTTGCTAGCGAGCGTCGTTACTTAGGGAGCGTTTGGATCCTTAGCAAGAACAGTTATAGCCTAGCCGGGCAAGGTTAGGCGTTTGGAACAGTTAAAATATGTTAGCTTTTGTGGGCCAGCTAGCTTGGGTGGGCTAGAAAAACCTTGCTAGCTCAGTAGAGCCAAATCGGCTCGCTTCCGACATCAAACTTTGCACAAGGAAAAATTGGCGACCCACTCATGACAACAATTTTCACGGGGCAAGGCTGGTAAGAAAAAGAACTAAACCGTTTGACCAAGCAAGGTTGGCAAAGCGAAAGCTGGCTAGCTAGGCTAGCCGAGCAATTTCCTTACTACTAAGCAATGTAACCAAACACTCCCTTACTCTGCCTTGTTATCTCCCCCGAAAACCCAATGCATGGAGCGCAACTACGCGTTCATCAGTCAAGAAATCAAAGTAGGCTTGCATGCGAGTTAATACGTGGCCCTGCATGGTAGCTAAAACGACATCTCCTAGTTGTTGTGATGAATTGTTGCATTTAGAGACAGAAATCAGGGCTTTGATTGGAGGAAGGACCTGTCAATTTCTCCTTCTCCTCCAATCTTCTTGCACCTTGGTCCTGCTGCACCTTCTAACGTGACTTACAACTAGACAGAGGGAGTAGTATGAGATACGGTGGCACACTGACTTAGGTCGAATACAAGTGCCCAAAATTATTGGAAGAGAGTAAAGTGTACAAACTAAATAATTAAAAGAGTAAAATGCACAGTTGGTCATTGAACTTATCGTATAAGTTCACTTTGGTCACTGTACTCAAGAATATGGTCGATACGGTCACTATATACATGATGAGGTGACTATACGGTCACTGCAAGATCGTATAGCTCTATATTCATCCATTTTGACTAGTCAAAGAATCCTCCTGGCACCTTGTCAGATCAGTTTTCTCTCTCTATCATGCGGGTCCTACCCGTCATTGGGTGGAAGAAAGAAGTTGAATGAACATAAAAATAAGCACGGGGGCGTGGTTCAAACCCTAGACCTCACGCCTTATACGGGCAAACAGGCTAACCAGGTACTTTTCTACCTTTAGTAGCGGCAAATATACTTTTGTACCTTTAATTGTGATTAACTAGTGGCAAATATACTTTTCTACCTTTAGTAGCAGCACACGCATGCAACGCGCATCTTGCAGTGCATGCACACACACTAGCACGGACTCAAGTCGCACGCTGGCCTCTATTGCCGCAAGTTCGTGTAGTACCTCGCCTGTTGTCCGCCGTTCCCATTGTTGACCCTCCCACCTGAGATCGTCGACCCGTTGCTCCACCACTACGCCAAGTCCGAGCTCTCGTTGCTCGTGGCGCAACGCATGCGAACTCCATCTGCGTGAGATGACATGGCCATCAATGATGAGTATGATGACACCCACACTAGGTCGCTCTACTCGCCTTGCGCACATGATTGCTATGCGGCTACCGAAGTACAACCCTGCGGCCTCAACTTCGTCGTCGGTCGCCGGTGTGTGCATGTTGTGTGCTAACTAGTGTGTGTCTACCCGCTGTGTGCTAGTGTGCGAGTGCATGCATGCGTATTGTGTGCATGTTATAATAAGGATTCACTTAAAATAGTACGTGAATGAATAGAGGGATCAATTGGACAGTGTTCACGAGTAGTAGCGAGATGTGTGAGGTAAGGTACACCGCTGGCGCTTTTAATTTTTCTTATTAATTTGTTTGTTTCACCCTCTGACTGGTGGGACCCAAGGTACTATGTGGAGAGAGGTAAGGTGACTAAGGCTACATTATTTCTGTACTACCAACACTGCTTTAAATCCCAAAAGACCTTACCACCAAAGCCACATGACATGATTATGATTTAAATCCCAATCACTCCCATGCAAGAAAACACGGCATGCTTGTCACACGAATGCAGGATTGTATAAAAGGTAATTTTCCTCTCGTTAAACATAACGTGAGGGCAGTGTAGCTGGTTAGCCTGTTCGCTCATCAAACTTGAGGTCTTAGTTCCGATAACCGCACTTAAGCATAATTTTGTTGTTTTCTAGGGTTTGCACTCTTCACACTCTCTCTCCACTATATATATACACGCTGGAGCCTCAACACTTGTAGTTGCTCTCTTCACACCTCTCACCCTCTCCAGACCTAAACAAGACTTTGTTGGCCTCTCTCTCTCCCCCTCACTGCTGGTCAAAGAGCCGGCCGGATCCGTCCACCGGGAAGGGAAGGACGCTTAACACTGTCGCCGTCAGCTAGGGAGGGAATCCACTACCGGCGTAGCTGTTCTCTTTCACCTAGCGGCGGCGCGGGAGGGCCTCCAACCCCTTCTTCCTCGCCGCCATACATAGTGTGGGCAGAGCAGCCTCCGGTCGCCCACCGAACCACATCCCAAGAACCTTAAGGTATAATTTACTTATTCCACATGCATTGCTCTAGCTGCGTGTGGGATTTTTCCGCTTCTGCACTTGAATCTAGGTGTTGGATCAAACAGGAAATTAGTGGGGAAAGTTGTATAGCATGAATCTAGGACGTGGTTCAAAGAGGAAAGGAAGGGGGGAAACTTGTGGGGAAAGTTGTATAGCATGAATCTAGGATGTGGTTCAAAGAGGAAAGGAAGGGGGAATGTTGTATATCATGAATCTAGGACGCGGTTCAAAGAGGAAAGGAAGGGGGAAAGTAGTAGTACAGACTGGCTATCCAGCACCAACGTTGGTCGAAAAGGGAAAAGAATGACAAACATAGTACACACATCGGTAACGAACTAATCTTTTTGTTTTGGGGGACAAGGCTCTAGAGTTTGAGCAGGACTAGATTTTCTGCCCTCACATAGGGAAAGGTGTCTAAAGATAACAAAACTGGGACCAACACAAATTTGCTCCTTGGTTGTCTGTTCTTTGTTGCAATAGACTGTGCATCACCCCTTTATACATCGGTAGATGCACATGGTGCTGGTGCGTCCACTGTCCTGTGAAACTCTTTAGCTGTTGTTAATTTAAGGCCCTGTTTGGTTAAAAAGTCCTAGGACTTTTTTTAGTCCCAACTAAAAAGTCCCTAGTCCCTACCTACTTGGTTCTAGGGACTAAACATGGACTAGGGGTTATTAAATGACATGCTAAAAGACCATGTTACCCCTAGTAATAAACTAATAGAGATAAGGTGCAATGCGGGGCAGGGGCAACTGTTGGAAAAAGTCCCAAAAAGACTCTCCCTCAGGGTCTTCTTTCTTTAGTCCCAAATGCCCACTTTTAGTCCCTAAAAGCCCCTCCTGTTTGGTTTAGATGGGACTGAAAGGGACTTTTTTTAGTCCCTACATCAAGAAGTCCCTGTAAACAAACACCCTCCAATAATGCCGCTGGAAAATTGATGCAATGCCATAGTTAAAAGTAAATAACATGTTTAACAAATTTTATTGTTAATATAATCTCTCAGTTAATATGAATCAATGCCACCGTTTGAGAAATGCTACTGTCTTGCTTTCTTTCCCATTTAGATAAGTTAGATGCTTCTTTTTGTTGGCTTCCGTGTCATCCATCGTTATTGACCACTAGTTGTTTCCTTTGCACCTCTGTGTAAACAGGGTTATCTACTTCACCTCGTACCTATTGTGGCCTTTTGTTGCACTGCACAAAACACTTTTGTTTTAAGAGTGTTTTGTGCAGTTCAACTAAAATGTCACTCCGACAACGTTGCTTGATCTTAATGGAACTGCACAAGAGCAGATCTGACTTCCTATCCGTGTTGGCAAATTTGGTCCAGATCTTCTTCTTGTTAGTTGTTTGAATTCCGTATCATGAGAGGTCAGTACTAGCCTTCTTTCACATGATTGTGCAGTCTGCTTTCATACGTTGTGCTACTTATACGTAATGTTGCTTGATTTTAGTGAACTGCACAAATGGAGACAAGACTTCCAATCTGTATGTGCACCGTAATATCCCATTGAGATAAGATAAGCATATTTCACAACTGTTGGCCTGTATTTTTCCACTTTCATCAGAAAATTAATATCGTTGTTTAGTGCTATACTTGTGCTCCCTAATCAACATACCAAATCTTACATTGAAGGTGAAGCTTGTCTGTTATTCAGCCAAGTGATGAAGGGGAAGAACAAGCGGAAGAAAAATAAAAATCATCTCCCGGTTCTGTAATCAAGCATTGGAACTGTCATGACACATGTAATGATATAGTTTTGCATCTTAATTTATTGCTATGGCAGGAACGAGAAATTGTTTTGCCACTAATTTGATGCCACTCTTAATGTAATATGTAATTATCCCTACTTGTGCAAACAGGGATCTTCTTTGAAGATAACATATATTTTAGTGGAACTGCACAAGAAGATGTTATAAGCATTAAACTAATCGAGGAGTATATAGTAAGCATGACCACCACAGTAGATAACAACAGATGTTTTCAGAGAAGTGCTTCATCTGTATGCTCTACACAATAAGCTTCCTGCCAAAGGTTGATACTCACCCATGGATTTCATCCATATGATTGAGCTTTGTCATCTCTATTGGTGTTGTGCTACTGTTTAGATACTGTCATGAGAAAGTGGTATTGTCCTTGAGAAGTGCCTCATCTGTGTTGTTTTAAATATTTCCTTTTCTTTTTTTGAGAAAATAGGGATGCTAGCATTTAGTTGTCCTCTTGTCTTTGCACAATAGGATCATCCTCCTCTAAAGAAGAATATGGAGTACGTGAAGTGCCTAGTTCCGATTATGCTAGGATAAAAATCCAAGCCTCTATTCCTAAGAAGGGAGCAGCTGAGATGGTTACATTATTACCCACAAGGACAAACTAACTTCAGCTCAAAAGGACTCATGGATCTCCATCTTTGTTACTGTGATGGCCAATACAATGTTGTGTTAGGATTCCTTCCGGTGAGTTCGATTTTTTAAATGTGTGCTCTACATGGATCATGTAGGTTGCCTGTTTAAACTATCAATTCATAGTACAGTTTGCTTTATACTAATCACTTTTTTGTATTTGTGCAAACAGTGGTGCTCAGCTTGATTTCAATCGGAACTGGACAAAATGTTCATGAATACATCAAACCATTCATTTCCACCACAAGAAAAGGAGGTGCCGGTATGTTCAAGACATTGCAACATATAAAGGTGAAATCATACAAGCTACGCGTGAATTTGGTTGATTTTGGTAGAACTGCACAAAAAGAATAGCTGGTTTATTTAGCACGAGGTGCCATGTCAAGGTCCAAACTAATTGAAAACCCTGCCCATTCCACAATCATAGGCATTTGATATTTTGGAATGGGAAAATCTTGTCAAAGTTTGCTCATTGATGTACGCAAAACAACACACATTTGACATTTTGGAATGGGACAACCTTGTCAAATTTTGCTCAATGATGTTAGCAGGAAGACATGCATTTGATATTTTCGAATGGGACACCCTTTGCTGTCAGCAGCATCGATCGATTTTTCTTTATTCTTTCATTGTGAAGTAAATATTGGCTCTGACATGTGAATCACTGAGATGCATAATCATCGATTATTTTGAATGTTCCCTATGAATAGCCAGGCCTGTGTGTTTGATTGCAATGTACAAGAACGCTAAAAAGCTGCTCAAACTTTTTGTACTCCCTCTGTTCCTTTTTACTTCACGTATTAGTTTTCTTTCAAGTCAGTTGATTTTACATTGTCAATGTTCGTACTTTTTTCTATAAGATTGGTCAAAGTAGAGATACTTTGACTTCAGACAAAACTTATATGCAGACTTAAAAGGACCGGAGGGAGTAGCAAACAAGGTGATCATCCTAGGAATAATGCTAATATGTATAGGTTTGCATGTTCAACCAATGCCAGTGATACAAGAATTCGAACTAAATTCATTCATACACGGTCGGATTTCATATAAACATGCCGGATTTCATTACATTTCATACATTCTTCAACTAATAAGGGGTGCGCTGGAGGTATAATTAATTAACTGAAGCTACCCACCCGTGTCCGGCTGAGTCGAACAGAAGCTTCTTCTCCAGCGCAGCTCTCTGACTCCACGTCGCCACCAAGAAGCTAATTGGCCATCAATGGTCAACCCGTCTAGCTTGGATTCAACCGGAGGGTAGCAGCGGTGGCCTTACTTGGACCCGAGGGGTGGCGACCTACCGTGTTCTACTCTTCCTTGTTTTCTGTGTGGCGCGGCCTCGTTGGCAGCTGGGCGGGGCCTCGACAGAGACGGTGATGTCCTCTGTCTCGTTGCTGGTGGGGCGGCACCTTGGGAGAGCGGGGGAAATCCTCCCCCTCGTTGCTGGTAGGGCGGGGCCTTGGCTGAGCCAGCGATGTCCTCTGCCTCATTGTTCGCGGGGCGGGGCCTCGGCGGAGTAGGGCCCCGCCGAAGCCGGCGATGTCCTCTGTCTCATTGTTGGCGCGGAGGGGCCTCGACGGAGCAGGGCATCACGGAAGCCGGCATAATCCTTCGCCTCGGTGCCAGCGGTGCGGGGGCATCGGCGGTGTCATCTGCCTCGTTGTTGGCGTCGCGGGGCCTCGGCGGAGCAGGGCCTCGTCGACGCCAGTGGAGTGGGGACTCGTCGGAACTGCCATTGTCCTCTGCCTGGTCCTCGGTCTTGCCAAACAGCGCCTCGCCCGCTTCATCGACCTCTTTGTAGGCGGCCGCAGCCTCCGCCACCCACATGCGGTACCACCAGTGCTCGAGGCAGCTCTCGCGGGCGGAGCGGTACGAGTCGAGCAGCGCCTCCTACTCCGACCGCTCCGCGATGATCAGCTCCTCCGCTTGCAGATGCTCCTAGAGGAGATGGTGGTTGTAGGCGCCGTCCGCCTGCGCCTCCCGGAACTGCTCCTGACGCTTCTGCCTCACAGTGTCCATGTATTGGGCACGGGCCTCGCCGATGGTCATGGTGCAATGCACCGACGAAGACGGCACGGAGGAGGGGGTTGGCGCCGGATCGTCGACTACCATGTTCTCCATTGGGACGTCGTCGTCCTCCGGCTGCCTACCGGCCAGCCAGTCAGCAGCAATGCCTGCCATCTCCTTGTGGTCCGTCGTCTGCCCTCCCCGAAGAGCACTGGAGCACGAGGAAGCCATGGTGGGAAGTAGTGGTGTGGACAGGAGAAAGGGAACGGAGGTGGATGACTACGGCTATTGCTGGCACAACAGTTTATATAGCAATGATTGGTGGCGGAGGGATGGACGGGTGGCGTTGGCGTAGCCACCTCAGCAACCGCGTATCATTAATGTGGGCGGTAGACGGATGGACGGATGACACTTGTCTCGTTTGAATGCGGAGCAATCGCCTGCACCGAGAAGCGGTGCGGGCGGCGCTGACCATTTCGGGTGGAAAGCGCGTGTGGGCGAGGGAGGCAGTCTGGGTGGGCCCGGGCAATCAGACTCGTGCTTGGCAACAGGTCGGTCTAGCAGCCGGACATGCTGGGTCACCAGCGAGCTCGCCGAGCTGAGCGACGACAATCAGACGATGGACGTAGCTTCTGACCAGGAGTCGGCGCCACTGTCCAAGCCGGTTCATGCCATGTTCACCATAGAGCAGGTGCGGCTGCACTTCGACGCCCCAATGGCAGAAGAGCTACCAACGCAGGAGGACCTGTGCTGCAACCTCCGTATCCCCAACGAGCACCGGCGAACAAGCGAATGAAAATGCCATCGCGGACATGTGGCCCTATGATCCTGGCTTCCCGAATGAGCAGCGGGCGCTGTATCAGACCATCTGTAGGGCCCGCAAGGCCCTCTCCATTGTCCTTTGAGTTGTTGTGCTCGCCGTGGTGCCGCCGTCTCGTGTTGTCAACATAGTCAATGGACATGAGGAATGAGGAGATGACTTTACTTGGAGAGGATGAAAGTGGGGATCCACCAGGGCCATAGCCGCACGTACGCAAGTGCCTCCTTATTATATACAACTATAATTTTTTTGCTCCCTCCTGGTTTCCTGACATCACGGTCCCAGACCATTGTCAACCTATGTAGTCAATAAATGAGATAATTGCACAAGGAACAACCGACAGGTGGGGCCAAGCAGCTCAAGCAGTATTTGTGTTTTTGAGTTTTTCTTGGGCAATGTTTTTGTTGTTGTTCAGTGGAGAGCAGGGTATTAACTAGGCGGGCTATGGCCCTTCTAGCCCAGGACAGATATCTAGCCCAGATATTAAATTTTTTCAAGCTAAAAATGGCTAGCCCAACTATACTTTTTTTAGGAATACCCAAGCAAGGTCAACTTGTTATTCTCTGCCCCACTAGGCTGCAAATCTTTCCTAGGAGGGATGCATTAGGCTTAACAAGAAAATGGGCTTGAAGAGATAATAGATGGGATGTAATTATAAAAACAGGGTAGTAACTATAAAAAATGCACCAAACACGTAATTAGTTTAAAAAATATATTATTATTGGATTTTGAAAATTTTAATTTCATTAATTGTTGCGCGCGCAATATTTTGTTAGATTTTTACGTAATACAAATTTATTTTGAAATTATTTTTAATCTGACTAGAAATTTCGAGATAACAATATTTCAGATCCCATCAAAATGTGGGAAATTTTATTGAATTCTGTTTTGAGCGGTTGCTTAAAATTATTAATAGTTGCCCTAGCTAGAAAATGGGTTGTATTTAACAAACTGTAAATGGGTTGTAGTAAATTCCGTTAGAATTCAAAAATGGGATGTACATTCTTACAAATCGCAAATGGGCTATATTTTCTCTTCCACACACTTGTGGGCCTAAAAAGTTCACGCATCCCCTAAAAACACTAAGTTGACGCGTATGCAAGGCTTTGTCAACTTATAGTCAACACACGGTTCTAGCAGTACTGGCTGTTGGATGTCCATCCAACGGATGTCGTGCTTCTTCTTCAATCTCGGATATTCTTGCTTCAGCCGCCCAAAAAATAATTCCTCCCCCTGATATCTGGGGCGCACCATTTCGAAGGCTGACCTGCGGGCCTACTAAGTTGACGCGTACCATGGGCTTTGTCAGCTTAGTCAATATAAATGATTCTAGCTGCATTGACCGTACGATGTCCATCCAACGGTCGTCATGCTTCTTCAACCTCTGGTCTTCTTGCTCTAGCCGCCCAAACCAGCGCTAGCCGTGCTGCCTGCTCCTGCCTCCCGTGTCCAGTGGCCATGCCATCCCTCTATACTCACCCACACCTCCTGTTATTCTCCGGCGACGGTAGCCTCACACCGCAGGTAAAGCAGTCAACCCACGTACTCCCCTCCGCGTGGGCATCCACTTCCGCGTCTTCCCCGCCTCTGCGTCGTTCCCTTCCTAGGCCTCATCGTCATCCACCATCTTGGTTCTCTCGGCGCGGCGTGGTCAACGTGATCAACAAAGGACAACCATCGGAAGAGGACTTTAGGCGGTGAGGCTGACAGCTGGACCCACCAGCTACATCTTCGAACACAAGAAAGTTCCTCCTTATTACTCACAAAATAAAAACAATTCCTCCCCCTGATAGCTGGGACCGAGCAGCTATACCTTCGCACGCAAAGAAGTGCATCCTTATCCTCCCTGACCGTTGGGACCCACCCGGTCAAAGCGTACGTAGCATTGTTTGTCTGGTCACGAACGTGTACATACATACTGGTCGATCAGTCTCTCTGCAAGTATGAACCGTGGCCGAGTAAGTAGCGGCATGTGTCATTGTAGAGCACCCGACATAGCAGTTCACGCAGTCCTGTCTAAGTCCTGTACACGTACGTACAGCCATAGGGCAAAAAATACAGCCACGTACGTACATACGGGCGGGGTCTCGAGCGCTTACTTGCGCATATATATATATATATATATGGATGGCCAGGGCTTCTGTACATGGAGAGGCAACGGACGGCAGCAACGACGTCCTGTTCATCGGGCAGTGAACCGGCTGGGTCAGAATGGAGAAACATCGTCCTGTTCATTTGGAGGCAACCGACTAGGTCAGAATGCATCGTGTTCATCAGGAGCCAACCGGCTTGGATGGAACAACCGATCGAAACGAGGCCTGGTGTACCGCAGAACGGAGGAAATGGCCTTGTGTTCGACCGACCACGGTCGAAACGGGATCCTGTTCATCTAGAGGGGTCTGGCGTACCGCAAAACGGAGGAAACAGACTTCTCTTGGACCTCCTACGATCGAAACAGGGTCCTGTTGATAAGAAGTGGTGTGGCGTACCGCAAAACGGAGGAAACAAACTTGTGTTGGAGCGCTACTGTCGAAACGGGGGTCCTGTTCATCGGGAGGGGTGTGGCATACCACAAAACGGGACTCCACGAGATACTGTTCATCTCCACCGTCGACCTCCTCCATCCTCCACGGGCTACTGTTCATCCACCGTCGATCTCCTCCAGCCTCCACCTGCGACTGTTCATCCGCGGGCTCCTGTTCATTCAGACTCCACCGCTCCTCCACCGGCTACAATTCAACCAGCCCTCTCCATGTGGTCCTGTTCAACCACCCCTCCACGGGCTACTATTCATCCAGCCCTCCACGGGGTCATCCAGCCCTCCTGTTCATCCATCGGCTACTGTTCAACCAGCCCTCCACTGGGTCCTATTCATCTAGCCCTCCACGGGGTCCTGTTCATCCACCCCCAACCGGCTCGATCGATTGGGGTCCTGTTCATCCAGCGCCAACACCACAGGGTCCTGTTCATCCAACCCCCAACGGGAACTGTTCATCCACCCCCCCAAAAATGCTCATTGTTCATCAAGGGAAGGAGGCAACATGGTTCAATCGGCTTCAGTTAGTAGGAGTAGTGAAGGAATCGCTTGATCAGGTTCAGCTAACAGCCAGATCGATCGATCGCTCGGGTTCAGTAACGCGTAGCCTGTAGTGCAATCACTCAGGTTCAGTAGGCGAACGCCTCGCTTGCGTTCAATTAGAGCCCAATGCCTCGCACCCACGCACGTACGTGTACGAGAGAAACATGCATCGCTCGGCCCCCGACCACCCACCATAACTGGGAACTCGCCAATAGTTTCCTCGCCCTCGCTTCTACCACGGGGTTTTCTGTCATGGACGGCCCAAAGAATGTCATGCAGCTGCATCTCCGGCCTGCCCAGGACGAAAAGCCCATTTTCTATCATGATTTTTTGTCATAGAAGTAGGAGCCCACCACATCTATGATGATACCGGGTTTTGTCACAATTATCGTCATAGAAGTGTCATAAGCATGACAGAAAACAAATTCATTCGGCCCAAAATGTCACGGATGTGTCTTTTTTTGTAGTGTTCGTTTAACCCTTTTTATTCATTAATTGAGTTTTCTAGCCATTTAATATCAATAATTCAAATATGAACTACAAATAGATGCTCTAGTGCACCAAAATGGCTAGAAAAAACGTACATGTGTCCTTGGGGTGCATGTTTAGGTCCCATGGAACAAATGGGATTGAATTCAACCATCTCGCCATCCAGCCTTGGCCACAAACATTGTGAATCTCGGGTTTTAAATCTCTGTAAATCCAAAACTCACCAGGAAATCATGAAACTTGGCAGGGTGTCACTACATCGTACATAAAATTATCCAATTTGGGCAAAGATATATTGCAAGCCTCTTACAAACCGAAGCTTCTCGCAACCCTCATGTTTTGGTGGGCAAAACGATAATCGCTGCCTCTTCTCGCCTTGAACTTTGGTTTATACGGGCAACATAGAATAGCAGGAGTGTCGTGCTAAAATTTGAAACTGTTCATGGTTCATTTGGCCACTGTATATATTACTAATTAAGTTTTCTACACATTTAATGTAGTACATGATTCAAATTTGAAGTACAAGCACATGCTCTAGTGAAGCAAAATGGGTGGGAAATCATACATGTGTCACTGGGTGCATGTTTCGGTCTTATTTAAGGAATGGGAATGAATTACAAACTTTTCGTCGTCCTGAAACATTGAGAATCTCGGTTTTTAAATCCCAGTAAATCAAAAATTCACCCCAAAACATGAAACTTGGCATGGTTTCATGACATGGCACATATATGTCGTGGTAAAAAAAATCGTTCAGTTTGAGAAGAGGCGCACACATTAGTAGCCAACGAAGTCCTTTTTGAAACAAAAAGCTGACACGTTAATATCGCAAACGGTTGTATTATATGAACCGTGTCAAAATTTAACCATACTCGATGGTGTGCGTGTAGTTGTTTGATTAGATGGGACAGCGTGAGAAGCCTGCCTTGCAGGCTCGACTGGATGCGTGCGAGCAGTCTACCACGCAGGCTCGATGGGACACGTGCGAGTAGCAAGGCTGCCCATGCTCACCGGGAAGTGAGCTCTTTGACCTCCATGCACCAGCCGGCGCCCGCCTCGCTCACAAGTTCTCCATTAATGGGTTCATTAAAGCACCTGGACGGAGGGTGTTTGCTTGTGAGCCCATGGCAGCATTTGCTTTGTTTGTGTTTTCAACTCGTATTCCGACCTAATTTAAAATGCCACATAAGGCAATGGATAATACGACCACAAATAAAATGGCAACGGATAATACGACGACAAATTTACAGTGGCGCAGATAATAATTGTCTTACATATTCCGAATAATTTAAAATGCCACATGCGGCAAAAGCCCGGAAGACACGGGGGCAGGAGAAGAAGGAAATCACAGACAACGATCTGGATCACGACTGTCTCTACTCGTCAATGGATTGCCGAGAAACGACATCCTCCATATCCTTATTCAATTCCTCATGACTTTGCTTGAAAGCAGCCACGGATTCCTCCACCTCCCGCTCGCGCTTGATCGGGAGCTTCCTCAAGTCACCCATCAGTTCCTCGACGACCGCTGTCAGCATCATCCCCGAGGCACTGCTCTGCTCATGCAGCATCTTCCAGCCGGCGGCCTCCTCCTCCTTCTCGGCAAGCACCTTGAGGAGCTTCGCATTGTCACCCATGAATTGCTTGACGAGGCCGGTCACCTTGTCAACCGAGACATCACTGATCTCAAGCAGCTTCTTCAAGCCGTCGACCAGCTCCTGCTGCTTAATGAGGCCAGCGAGAATGTCATCGTCGCCGGCTGAGGACTTCAGCAACGCCAGCTCACCGTTATCACCAACGCGATGAGTGCGCTTGTGAGAGCCCTCGCGTGCCCATGAGAGCTCGTTCGAGGGCTCCACGACACGCCGGGACATCTCTGTTGCAGTTGCCGCTTTGCGGTGGGACCTCTCTAGTACTTCCACGGCCTTGGTGTTTGCTGCTTGGTTATATGTCCACCCGAAACTCCTCCAACCGGTCATGGCGGAACAACTTGACAGGAAAGACCAGTTTCGTGGGTGATGAGGAGAGGAACTATGAAGTAATTTTCGAGTGGGTAGATTTTATAGCCCGGTGCTAAGTGTGAACACATATTAGTTTGATCGGTGTGAACACATATTATTTTGATCTGTGTGAACAGATTTGCAATTACATATTGCGTTGTAATCTGCAATGTGACGAGAAACAAAGTCCAAATTTATTGATGGTTCTGGGCCTACAAAGCCCTGTTTCTGTCGTTCTGCCTCATCGCAAACAGTTCTTTTTGATCAACCATATGCCACGCATCGTAAGCCCGAAACGTGGGCCCTTGTTCTTGGATGTACGTGTATGTGCCTGCACACTATCACACACGGTCATGATATCACCATCGTGTCCTATGGATGCAATGTCGTGTCTCCCACGGGGTGCCAGAAGGTTGACCACGTGGTTGCTGGCCGTGGCGTCCCTGCGCACGCTCTGCTCGCCGTTGAGGCAAATTTACAATGACAAGGTTAGTAATTGTCTTACATAGTCAGGATAATTTAAAATGCCACATGCGGCAAGGCACAAAACACTCATGACCTACTTATACATACAATTATAATAAAATATAGGCTAAAAGGCTGAGCCGACGGCCTTCTGACGACGGTCTTCTCGGACTCCATGATCAGCATATCACCCTTGCGCCATTCATTATGTGTAACTTACTAATCATCGTCCACGAGTACTCATTGACGCATCATGTGCAATACTCCTAGCAACCGCAAGCAACTAGTTTGCATTTTCAAAGTTTTTTGTATGAACAGAATCGCACACGAACTTACTATAGTAACCGTCTGTGTTATAATTTCTCGTTGCAAACAGTTCATCTGAGTGGGCTGTTTGCTACCTATCACACACATCTGGTTGACACGAATCGTTTGTGTTCTTTTGGCTCATCGCAAATGCCGCATATCACACACATCTTGTTAAGATGAACCGTTTCCGTTCTCTTGCCTAATCGAAAACAGTTTGTCCAACTGAACCGTATGCCGTATATCACGCACCTTGATCTGGCTGACAGTTTCTATTGCATTCCCTAATAGCACACAGTTCATCGAAGCAAACTGTATGCCATATATCGCACACACATTGATATGGCTGCCCGTTTCTGTTGCTCTTCCTTATCGCAAACAGTTCTGCTGGATCAACTGTATGCTCAGCATCGCACACGCAACTAAAATCTGAACCATGTTTGATGTCTCTACCATCGCAAATGTTTTTCATCTTTTTGACGGTTTTTACATCCCCATTTGCGATTAATGCATCGCACAGAGTTTTGTCAAAGGATCTCCGATCGTAGTGTCGCGTTAGAAGCATCCTGTAGTAGCGGAGTTTCTACTAGACATCGTAGGTCGAACAGAGCACGGTCCGCACCAAAGTGGTATGGTAATCCTATCCTGGAAGTCATGCTATTAGAGCATGGCGAACCTACGAACTATGAAGAAGCTATGATGAACCCAGATTCTGACAGATGGCTTGAGGCCATGAAATCTGAGATAGGTTATGTGTATCAGAACAAAGTGTGGACTTTGGTGGACTTGCCCAATGATCAGCAAGCCATTGAGAATAAATGGATCTTCAAGAGGAAGATGAACACTGATAGTAGTGTTACTATCTACAAAGCTCGACTTGTCGCAAAAGTTTTTCGACAAGTTCAAGGTGTCGACTACGATGAGCTTTTCTCACTCCTAGCAATGCTTAAGTCTATCTGCATCATGTTAGCAATTGCCGCATTTTATGAAATCTGACAAATGGATGTCAAAACTTCATTCCTTAATGGATTTCTTAAAGAAGAGTTGTATATGATGCAACCAAAAGGTTTTGTCAATCTAAAGGTGCTAACAAAGTGTGCAAACTCCAGCGATCCATCTATGGACTGGTGCAAGCATCTTGGAGTTGGAATATACACTTTGATAAGGTGATCAAAGCATATGGTTTTATACAGACTTATGGTGAAGCATGTATTTAGAAGAAAGTGAGTGGGAGCTCTATAGCAGTTCTGATAGTATATGTGGATGAGATATTATTGATCGGAAATGATACATAATTTCTAGATAGCATAAAAGGATACTTGAATAAGAATTTTTCAACGAAAAGACCTCAATGAAGCTACTTAAATATTGGGCATCAAGATCTATAGGGATAGATCGAGACGCTTAATAGGAATTTCACAAAGCACATACCTTGGCAATTTTTTTGAATAAGTTCAAAATAGATCAGTCAAAGAAAGGATTCTTGTCTGTGTTGCAAGGTGTGAAGTTGAGTAAGACTCAAAACCCAACCACGGCAGAAGATAGAGAGAATGAAAGTCATTCCCTATGCCTCAACCATAGGTTCTATAAAGTATGCCATGTTGTGTACCAGACCTATTGCATACCTTGCCATGAGTTTGGCAAGGGGGTACAAAAGTGATCTAGGAGTAGATCACTGGACAGCAGTCAAAATTATCCTTAGGTACCTAAAGAGGACTAAGGAAATGTTTCTCGGTTATGGAGGTGATAAACAGTTCGTCATAAAGAGTTATGTCGATGAAAGTTTGACACTGATCTAGATGACTCTAAGTCTCAATCTTGATACCTAGTAAATGTGGGAGCAATTAGCTAGAGTAGCTCCATGAAGAGCATTGTAAACATAGAAATTTGAAAAATACATACGGATCTGAATGTGGCAGACCCGTTGACTAAACTTCTCTCACAAGCAAAACATGATCACACCTTAGTACTCTTTGGTTATAATCACATAGCGATGTGAACTAGATTATTGACTATAGTAAACCCTTTGGGTGTTGGTCACATGGCGATGTGAACTATGGGTGTTAATCACATAAAGATGTGAACTATTGGTGTTAAATCACATGGCGATGTGAACTAGATTATTGACAATGCAAGTGGGAGACTAAAGGAAATATGCCCTAGAGGCAATAATAAAGTTGTTCTTTTATATTTCCTTATATCATGATAAATGTTTATTATTCATGCTAGAATTGTATTTACCGGAAACTTGATACATGTGTGGATACATAGACAAAACAATGTGTCCCTAGTAAGCCTCTACTAGACAAGCTCATTAATCAAAGATGGTTAAGTTTCCTAACCATAGACATGTGTTGTCATTTGATGAACGGGATCACATCATTAGGAGAATGATGTGATGGACAAGACCCATCCACTAGCTTAGCATATTGATCATTCAGTTTTATTGCTATTTATTTCTTCATGTCAAATACATATTCCTTCGACTATGAGATTATGCAACTCCCGGATACCGAAGGAATGCCCTGTGTGCTATCAAACAGCACAACATAATTGGGTGATTATAAAGATGCTCTATAGGTATTTCCGAAGGTGTTTGCGGGGTTGGCAAAGATCAAGATTAAGATTTGTCACTTGGAGTATCGGAAAGGTATCTCTGGGCCCTCTCAGTAATGCACATCATAAGAAGCCTTGCAAGCAAAGTGGCTAATGAGTTAGTTACAAGATGATGTATTACGGAACAAGTAAAGAGACTTGCCAGTAACGATATTGAACTAGGTATGAATATACCGATGATCAAATCTCGAGCAAGTAAAATACCGATGACAAAGGGAATAACGTATGTTATCATAACGGTTCGACCGATAAAGATCTTCGTAGAATATGTAGGAGCCAATATGATCATCCAGGTTCTGCTATTGGTTATTGACCGGAGAGGTGTCTTAGTTATGTCTACATAGTTCTCGAACCCGTAGGGTCCGCACGCTTAACGTTAGATGATGATTTAGTATTATATGAGTTATGTGATTTAGTGACCGAATGTTGTTCGGAGTCCCAAATGAGACCACAGACATGACGAGGAGTCTCGAAATGGTCGAGAGGTAAATATTTATATATAATACGATGCTATTCGGACACCGGAAGTGTTCCGGGGGTACTGGGTGCATACCGGGTCACCGAAAGGGGTTCCGGGCATCCCCCAGGCAAGCCTTGCAAGGAATGTGACCAATGAGTTAGTTATGGGATGATGTATTACGGAACGAGTAAAGAGACTTGCCAGTAACAAGATTGAACTAGGTATGAAGATACCGATGATCGAATCTCGGGCAGGTAACATACCGATGATAAAGGGAATAATGTATGTTGTCATTACAGTATGACCGATAAAGATCTTCGTAGAATATGTAGGAACCAATATGAGCATCTAGGTTCCGCTGTTGGTTATTGACCGGAGAGATGTCTCGGTCATGTCTACATAGTTCTCGAACCCGTAGGGTCCGCATGCTTAACGTTCAATGACGATTTTGTATTATATGAGTTATGTGATTTGGTGACTGAATGTTGTTCGGAGTGCCGGATGAGATCACGGACATGACGAGGAGTCTCGAAATGGTCGAGAGGGGAAGATTGATATATAGGATGATAGTATTCAGACACCGGAAGTGTTTCGGATTGTATCGGGTATTTATCGGAGTACCAGGGGGGTTACCGGAACTCCCGGGGGAAAGATATGGGCCATACGGGCCATGAGAGTGGAGAACACCAGCCCACAAGGGGTGGCGTCCCCCCCTATGTAAGATGGACGAATTGGAAAAGGAAAAGGGGGGGGGGGGGGTTGGCCCCCTTCCTTTCTCTCTTCTCCCTTCCCCATTCCCCCTCCGGTAAAAAGGAAAGGGGGGAGGCCGAATTGGGAGGACTCCAAGTAGGATTCCTTCTAATTGGGGCGCCTCCTTGTCTGCCTATCCTCCCCTCCAACCAATATATATGTGGGGGCCACCTCTAGAACACACACCAACAATTGTTAGCCGTGTGTGGCGCGCCCCTCCGTAGTTTATGCCCCCGGTCATATCTTCGTAGTGCTTAGGCAAAGCCCTGCGCGGATCACTTCACCATCACCATCACCACGCCGTCGTGCTGACGGAACTCATCTTCTTCCTTGACACCTTTGCTAGATCAAGAGGACGAGGGACGTCATCGAGCTGAACGTGTGTAGAACTCGGAGGTGTCATACTTTTGGTGCTTGATCAGTCGGATCTATAAGAAGTTCGACTACATCAACCGCGTTGTCAAACGCTTCCGCTTTCGGTCTACGAGGGTACATGGACACACTCTCCTCCTCTCGTTGATATGCATCTCCTAGATAGATCTTGCGTGATTGTAGGAATTTTTTTTGAAATTGCATGCTATGTTTCCCAACACCTAGACGGTTGAGCTCACCTTGGAGCCACATTCCTTTGTGGTGAAGCTTTGTGGTGTTGTTGGGAGACTCCTATCAAGTTGTGGAGATTGCCCCAACCTTGTGTGTAAAGGTTCGGCCGTCGCCTTCAAGGGCACCACTAGTGGAATCACGACATCTCGCATTTTGTGAGGGCGTGAGGAGAATACGGTGGCCCTAGTGGCTTCTTGGGGAGTATTGTGCCTCCACACCACTCCAACAGAGACGTACTTCCCCTCAAAGGGAAGGAACTACAGTAACACGTCCTCATCTCCACCGCCTCCACATGTGGTTATTTCTTACCTTTACTTTGTGCATGCTTTACTTGTGTTGTATCCTTTGCTTGCACTTGTTGTAGTTGTTGTTAGCGTCATATAGGTTGGTCACCTAGTTGCACATCTAGACAACCTATTTCTTGCTTAACCTAATTGGTGAAGAAAAGCTAAAAATTGGCAGTTGCCTATTCACCCCCCTCTAGTCAACCATATCGATCCTTTCAATTGGTATCAGAGCCTCGTCTCTTTATTAAGGGTTTCACCACCCGAAGTTTATGGTTGACACTAAGGAGGAAGTGTCAGAGGCCGTGGAGTTGACTTCGATCACACGATGTCAGTGCAACAAACCCTGGGTCTGTTGTCTAGACTATGCACAGGCACGGGAACGAGGTTGAAGCTCCAACCCAAGTCAGAGTACAAGAAACCGAGAGATTCAGAGGGACCAAGGACGAGCCAAGGAAGCTAGATATCATCAAGAGAAAAGCCTCCCTTTCCGGGCAGGTGAGCCTGGCAAGGGGTGAGGCCACTCCAAGATGCAGACAACCGAGGCGCCCAGGCAGGGCTTGCCGGGGCTCACGGAGGCAAAATCGCCTCACCAACCAATCCAACATGACCCACGTCGTCAATCAGTGTGGTGTCGAGCCGCAAAGTGATTAAGTGGTAGGCATTCGCCACATGCCAACCATTTCCTACAAAAGAAACCCACAGATGACACCCGTTGTCGGTGTCAAAATCGGCGGATCTCGAGTAGGGGGTCCCGAACTGTGCGTCTAAGGCGGATGGTAACAAGAGGCAGGGGACACGATGTTTACCCAGGTTCGGGCCCTCTTGATGGAGGTAATACCCTACATCCTGCTTGATTGTTCTTGATGATATGAGTATTACAAGAGTTGATCTACCACGAGATCGTAGAGGCTAAACCCTAGAAGCTAGCCTATGGTATGATTGTATGTTGTCCTACGGACCAAATCCCTCCAGTTTATAGAGACACCAGAGGGGGCTAGGGTTACACAAAGTCGGTTACAAGGGAGGAGATCTACATATCTGTATTGCCTAGCTTCCCTTCCACGCCAAGGAGAGTCCCATCCGGACACGAGACGAAGTCTTCAATCTTGTATCTTCATAGTCCAGCAGTCCGGCCAAAGGATATAGTCCGGCTGTCCGGAGACCCCCTAATCCAGGACTCCCACAGTAGCCCCTAAACCAGGCTTCAATGACGATGAGTCCTGCGCGCAGTATTGTCTTCGGCATTGCAAGGCGGGTTCCTCCTCCGAATACTCCATAGAAGATTTTGAACACAAGGATAGTGTCCGGCTCTGCAAAACAAGTTCCGCATACCACCGTAGAGAGAATAACATTTCCACAAATCCAATCTGCTAACACATTTTGACAGGATGATATCATGTCATGGCCCGGTCTTTATTCGAACCGTTTTTCTCAACTAGCACCACACATATTGCGGGGCGGTTTTCTCAACACGTTTTGTCAAAGCAGAGATCGTGTCCCCCTTATCACGGGATTCTCATCAATATGGACACGGGTAACCCAACCGCGCCATTACTTACGGCGCTTGGGGAATAAGAGGTTTTACCAAGCGAGGGGGAGGCGCATCGCCTCTTCCTCCCTTATAAAGGGGCAAGAATTCACCCTCTTCACCCATACTTTCTTCCCAACTCATTCCATTCTGCTCAGGCTCCAACGCGCGAGCGTTCACCTCCTCTACCCACAAGAGGTCTTCCAAAGATGTTTGGATCCGGAGCAGGAGGCAAATGGATGGCCTCTACCGTCTGAGAGAAGGATATCAAAAACCTTCGGGAGGCCGGGTATCTGGCCAAGAAAATCGGCCACCATCTTCCGACGGTGGGACAGATCGCCCCACTCCGGAACCCCATGAGAGGGTTGTATTCCTCCCTCACTTTGTCCGTGGGATAGGATTTCCCCTCCACCCACTCGTTCGCGGCATCATGTACTATTATTTGATCGATCTTCATGATCTATCCCCTAATTCCTTCCTCAACATTTTGACATTCATTGTCGTGCGCGAGGCCTTTCTCCATGTTTCGCCACACTTTGGTTTATGGTTGAAGGTCTTTAATGTGAAGCCCAAGGTGGTGGGTGGCGAGCATGCCGAGTGCGGGGGCGCTATGGTGAGCAGGATGCCCAATGTCATATGGCCAACAGGAACCTTTAATGATTCTGTCAAGGAGTGGCAACAACAGTGGTTTTACATCAGTGAGCCAAGCGGTAAGGAGCGGGCCGCTTCTCCCGAGTTTCGATTCGGCGCCCCTCTGCGACTTATGTTCTGGGTCAAGAAAGGACTGGATAGGTCCTTGTCCGATGAACTGTCGATGCTCCAGACGCACGTTGAAGATATGGGAGATAAGAACATTGAACTCGTCGACGTAGTACAGGTGATGTTAGTCCACCGGATACTTCCTAGTCAACACCGGACTTGCAATCTATGGGATTTTGATCCGGCCAGGCACCAAACATTGCGAAGGATCTTCGGCTCGTCGCACGAGGACATTTGGAAGGTGCTTTTAAAGTACAGCAAATCATGGCTGGACTCTGCCAAAGACCGCGAGTACCAACTGTCCCGCCCTGCAAGTTCGGTGAGTTTATCAAACTTTTCCATCCGCATGACCCAAAGGAAGCGCTTGACGCGTGTTCATTCAACTTTCCCAGAGGTGGACGAAGAAGGCGGAGCGGATCCACTGTCCGGCCCCGCTGACCGAAGACCCATCCATCCCACTTCTGATGAAGATGTTGGTCCCGACGCCTTAAAAGGTGCCGAAGAAGACGGCCGAGAAGGAGGCTAAAAAGACCCGGGGCAGCCTTCGTCGTCGCGGCACTTCGGGCACAATACCCGAAGGCTCTGATGTCCATTCCGCCTTCAAAGGGGACGAAAAGGAGGAGGGAGATGAATCCCCTGCGGAGGGAGGAAGGAAGAGGATGGCCTCCGCATACTTGGAGGCCGAACTACCTGAAAGAGGAAAGATTCCTCGTCAAGAGGAGTCTCCTGTCGCCGCCGACAGCGGCCCGGCATGGGATCCCAGGGCCCAGCCCCTGGTGAACTCGTGAGTATATAAAATCCAAATATGTTTAAGCGTCCGGACTCATCGTGTCTTAGTATTTTAACTTAAGCCGTATATTTCTTGTAGTCCGGCGAGGTCCCGTACCGAACAATCCTCATCGGAGGACCTGCTGAGCTCAAACGCTGTGGAGAGCAGGACGCCCCCTAAGGACCCTTCCTCCAAGCAAGTGCCCAACACCGAGGCATCCTCCCAAAAGGACCCTGGCCAAGGATAAAAGGAAAAAACCATGAAGGCGGCGCCTGGAGGTCGAACCGCCGGGGCCGGAGACGTGGGGAAAAAGATTCCGCTAGCAACCTCTGTCTATCCAGAAGTGTCGGATGCTTTGTTGGTGGCGCTACGAGATGCCTCCATCATTGATGAAGCGTGGTGATTGAGAAAATTCAGTCGACCGAGAGTGGACTGAACGAAGCCTGTATCAGTATTATAAAAGGCTTTGAGGTATGTTTTATGAGTTATCGAAGAGTGTCATAGTATAGATAGTAGCCCCTGATACACTGTTCGGTGAAAGAAAGAACCGGATAGGGGATCGAATGCATGATCTCAGGAAGACTTACTAAATGACATTGATTTCTCTCCTGCTTCAAGCAGATACTTGTAGCGGTTGCTGCGTCCCACACTGCGGAGATCACCGAACTGAATCAAATTCTGGAGCGGGCTAGAGAAAAAATTGGCCAATTGCAAGTGCAATTGAGGGATAAACAAGGTATGCACCAGTATTATGTGCATTTATTGTGAGATAAATGTTCAGTATGAAATAAGCCGCATAATTTGTGCTAGGAGTTATGACCAAAGTCGAGGCCCTCAAAAGGGTCGTTGTTGAGGCCGAGAAGAAGGCGGCCACGGAGCGGGCTCTTCATGAAAAACATGAAGCCAGAGTTATTAAGGCTGAGCAGGAGCTGCAAGAGGCCTTAAGTAAATGCGAGGCCTTGGGGCAGAGTTTAATGGAGAAAGAGTCCGAACTAACCAAGGCGCGCCAAGCCACGAGCGACGCACAGGGGGAAACCCAAAGCGCGCTGTAGGGGATCCAAGAGGCGAGGAAGATCGCGGCATGTAAGCTTTTCCCGTGTAAAGAAAATATTTGAAGGGAAAACTATGTTTCTGATTGTGAATCTGGACTTCTTAGGTGTATTTGCCGAGCTGCCGCACAATATATCAAATGCCGCTCACTTCTATGGAGCCGAAGGAAGGAACACCGCCGATAAGCTTTTTTGGTCTCAGTATTTGGCACAGAATTATCCAGTGCCTTTTGCCGATCAACTGAAACAGTTGATCGAACTGCATAGGGCGGCGGAACTAGCCATGAAAGATGTGGTTATTCGGCTATGGCCTGTCGAACCGATTCCAAGCAGCTACTTCGGGCTCGTAAGGCGGCTTATAAGCGCTTGCCCTCGACTTGACATCATCAAGCGGTCGGTCTGTATAGAAGGAGCGTGAATGGCCTTCGCCCTCACAAAGGTGCACTGGGGGAAGATGGATGCCGAAAAGCTAGTGACCGAAGGACCGCCGGAGGGGAAGGAGCACCACAAGCCCGAATCATATTATAAGAGTGTCCTGAAAGGATCCTACCTTGCGGCGGAGCTATGTACCAAGGACATTATATTTCCCTGAATGCGGATCATGTTGTCCATTGTAACATTTAAAAATTGCTATGTCGCCTATTATATAAAAGTTTACCATCCTGTGCGGCCATTTGTATATTAAGGCTGAGAGTTGGCTAGTCGTTGGCTTCTGCCCCCACGTAAGGAGTACGGGGGTGTTCGGCATAAACTTGGGCACTCTTTATCCCAGTTTTGGGTCCTCCAAGGGAGGTGCTCAGCATAACGAACCAGGCAATCAGACTATAGGGCTTTATCACTCTCACTTAGCCAGAGAAGCTTTAGTATGGTCGGCGCAGTCCCTTGTGCTCGGAAGACCATACTAGGGGCTCTATAAGCGCCCGATCAAAGAAAAAGCCGATCCTTCGCACGCTGCATTGGTTATGGCATTGTGCGGGAGAAATCCTTAAAGATTTTTTGACCGCTCGAACAGCTGACCAGCTCTCGCCGTATCATGACAGTCAGTTTTCGGCTTTCTCTACTAAGGTGCTCGTCCGGAAGAACTGGGACACAATCGCAGTAGTTCTCCCAGTGCTACCTTAGCCGATATAGCGGAACGTAAGGTACCAAAACATAGGAGTCGGGCAAACCCAATTGACCCAAGACATGATTCAGAGCTGATGCATATGCTATAAGTTCGGGGTGCCAAACTTCCGTGAAGGTGTTCGGACTTTTATTACCGTGTAACGGGGAAGACGAAGCCCCTGGCGTATTTAGGGCATACCGCTGTGTTCGGATGCCATTTGACGAAATGATTTCGATAAGAAATAACCAACAAGTAAACATCATGTGAATCCACATGTTGTATAAATAATACGTCTATGTGTATGGTACAAGTAATGTGATAAAAAAAGGAGTTGTGATAGCGGAACCTGCTGTGACCAGGGGAATAGGTTGAGTGCGGGTCCGTATTATAGCCGGACGGTCGTTGCGGGGAATGTCTAAGGATCCCAGGTGCGTTCAAGCTGCCTCTGTGGAGTCCGTCCTGGTCGGTGCAAAGGGGAACCTGCGAAGGAACTATAAGAAATGTTTGCGTGCCGGAGGGCGATTGAGCCGCTGAGTTCGGCCTGTCGTGGCCTTTGCCGGAGTGTTTAATTGAACCCTGGATGAGCCGGAGTAACCTTCCGCAAAGTAGTTCAGAGCCCCTTGATGGTGTCCAGGAGCCTAGGTGTCGACTCGAGGTTCGGCTACAAGGTGCTGCTCGGTGTTCCTGTTGTTAAGGCAGTGATGTATTTGTTGGTGTCGAAATAAAATTCGGCCTTGCCATGAACCGTGATGACACTGCGTGGACCGGGCATTTTGAGCTTACGGTAGGCATAATGTGGCGCCGCGTTGAATCAAGCGAACGCGGTTCACCCGAGCAGTGCTTGATAGTCACTACGGAAAGGGGCGATTTCGAAGATTAACTCTTCGGTATGGTAATTGTCTAGTGATCCAAAGATTACCTCGAGGGAAATGGCGCATGTACAGCTGACCTCCATACCTAGTATGATGCCTCTAAAAGTGGCATTAGTGGGCTTGATCGCTGACTGATCGATGCCCATCTTGTGCACTGTATCCTGGTAAAGCAGATTTAAACTGCTACCTCCATCCATAAGGAATCGAGTGAGGTTGAACCCGTTTACTATTGGGTACAGGATTAGTGCGGCTGGATTGCCCCGGTTGGCGTTGACCGGACGATCCGTGCGGTTGAAGGTGACCGGCCCTAGCTTATATTGTGGGACGGCGTGATCCATTGAGCCGCCATCCTTAAGGGTTTATATCTGGTCCAAGTGGGTCGTTTGGGTGGTATTTAACACATTTACCTATTGAGTATGGGGGGGGATTTCTTTTGCCCTCCTGTGTTCGGAAATCTGGGCTCTTCGTCGCTATCGTCGCTTTGAGACTCCTCTTCGTGTTTGGCGCCTGCCTTGCCGGCTTGTTTGAAGACCCAACATTCTCTATTGGTATGGGTGGCTGGCGTTTCCGGGGTGCCATGAATTTGGCATTGGCGAGCAAGTATGCGGTCCAGACTGGATGCACCCGGATTTGTATTTTTGGGCGGCCCTTTCCGCTAACCGGGCTTTGGGACCCTGAACCCGGCATTAACTGCCGTATTATTGGTTTTATCACAATATTTTTGGCGCTTGTGTTTGTTGCATCATGGTTTGCCGTTCGCATCTTTGCTATCCGGGGTGCCCGGATTCCTCGATGTGTTGTTGCTGCGAGCCAGCCAGCTATCCTCGCCTGCGCAAAAGCGGGTCATGAGTGTCGTGAGGGCTGCCATAGACTTCGGCTTCTCCTGGCCAAGGTGGCGGGCAAGCCACTCGTCACAGATGTTGTGCTTGAATGCCGCTAGGGCCTCTGCGTCCGGACAGTCGACAATTTGGTTTTTCTTAGTCAGGAACCATGTCCAGAATTGTCTGGCCGATTCCCCTGGTTGCTGAGTTATATGGCTCAAGTCATCAGCATCCGATGGTCGCACATAACTGCCCTGGAAGTTGTGAAGGAATGCATCTTCCAGATCCTCCCAACTGCTGACGGAGTCTGCTGGCAAGCTATTCAGCCAATGCCGAGCTGGTCCTTTGAGTTTTAGTGGGAGGTACTTGATGGCATGTAGATCATCACCGCGAGTCATGTGGATGTGAAGGAGGAAATCCTCAATCCATACAGCAGGATCTGTTGTACCATCATATGATTCAATATTTATGGGTTTAAAACCCTCCGGGAATTTGTGATCCATAACTTCATCAGTGGAGCATAGGGGGTGTGTGGCGCCTCTGTGCCGGGCTATATCACGACGCAGTTCAAATGAGTCTTTTCTGCTGTATTCGGCCCGACCAGATTTACCTTTGGTATATCCGGCACGACGATCATTGTCCTGCGTTGGCGCACGTGCCCGTGACCCGTATACTGACCTTGCGAGTTTTGCCCCGCTGTCCAATACGGCTCGCAGGTCCCGTGTGTTGCCCCGGGCCTTGGTATTTTTGATTGAGTAGCGGCGGGGTGCAGGCTGAAATGCCTCTTTGGCTCGGCCACACGGTGGCCGGTCAGTCGCATCATACACTGGTGATGGAAGTTTCAATGCTTCCTTCTCGAGGTGAGGTAGCAACCTGCATTTTGGGTAACTCTTGAAGGGGCGCTCGAGTTCGTATTCCTCGGCCGCAAGGACTTCGGTCCATCTGTGTGCTAGCAAGTCTTGATCAGCTTGAAGCTGTTGTTGCTTTTTCTTCAGGCTATTTGTTATGGCCATAAGCCGGCACTTGAAGCGCTCCTGCTCGACAGGATCCTCAGGCACGATAAATTCTTCGTCGCTGAGGCTCACCTCGTTTTCGCAGAGAGGCATGTAATTGTCCTCCTCCGGTTCTCCATCTGCTGCCTGCTCTGGAGGTCTAGCTTGTTCATCCTTCGCCTCTACATCGTGCTGGAAGGGATTGTGGTTGTCTCTGGCACTATCCGGAGTGTTATTATCTCCTGCGCTGCTATCACTACTTTTGCAGTGGCGGGACTTAGAGTGGCGCCACTGACGTCGGCGCTTGGGTTGCTTCTTGGAGGGGTCATCCTCCGCTATCTCGTCGCCATTGCCTTCTTTAGGGCTGTCCACCATGTATATGTCATATGATGAGGTAGCGGTCCAGCACCCTGTGGGCGGTGGTTCCTGCTCGTCTCCTGCATCGTCGGCCATACTATCGATGTCTTCAGAGTCGAAGTCGAGCATGTCGGTTAAGTCGTCGATAGTGGCTACTAAGTGGGTGGTGGGTGGGCAGCGAATTTCTTCGTCGTCCGCGTCCCATTCTAGCCGGACATAGTTCGGCCAAGGTTCTCCTGACAGAGAGAGAGAGAGAGAGACCTTAATGAATTTAGCACATCACTGAAGAGCGAGTGCTGAAAGATATCCGCGGAGGTAAACTCCATGATCGGTGCCCAGTCGGATTCGACGGGCGCGGATGTAAGCGGCTCGGAGTCTCCTCCGGAGGTGAATCCAGTGGTTTGGCGACACGGCTCTCATAAGGGTGAAGTTCGTATCCGGCTCTATCGCCCCTGAGAGTGCGGACTCCATGGCGGGGTCTATCCCTCCGCTCTCGGATGGCGCGATTTGCTCCGGATTGACGGCCTGAGTAGTTGCAGATGCGATTTCCCGAATATTCTCCGATGGCAGAGTTACGTCATGCTCGTCGTGACTGTGCGGCGCACCTGGCATGGGCTCGAATCCGTCGAAGATCAAGTCTCTGCGGATGTCGGTGGTGTAGTTTAAGTTTCCGAACCTAACATGACGGCCAGGGGCGTAGCTCTCGATCTGCTCCAGATGGCCAAGCGAATTGGCCCGCAGTGTAAAGCCGCCGAATACGAAGATCTGTCCGGGGAGGAAAACCTCACCTTGGACCGCATGGTTACCGATGATCGAAGGAGCCATCGAGCCTTACGGTGATGGCAAAGTGGAACTCTCAATGAAAGCACCAATGTCGGTGTCAAAACTGGCGGATCTCGGGTAGGGGGTCCCGAACTGTACGTCTAAGGCAGATGGTAACAGGAGGCAGGGGACACGATGTTTACCCAGGTTCGGGCCCTCTTGATGGAGGTAATACCCTACGTCATGCTTGATTGTTCTTGATGATATGAGTATTACAAGAGTTGATCTACCACGAGATCGTAGAGGCTAAACCCTAGAAGCTAGCCTATGGTATGATTGTATGTTGTCCTACGGACCAAATCCCTCCGGTTTATATAGACACCGGAGGGGGCTAGGGTTACACAGAGTCGGTTACAAGGGAGGAGATCTACATATCTGTATTGCCTAGCTTGCCTTCCACGCCAAGGAGTGTCCCATCCGGACACGGGACGAAGTCTTCAATCTTGTATCTTCATAGTCCAATAGTGCGGCCAAAGGATATAGTCTGGCTGTCAAAAGACCCTCTAATCCAGGACTCCCTCACCCGTCCTGCAACGTGTCAAGAGAAACAGGCGCGGAGCTGGCGAGATAGCCCGGCAAGCCTTGCCGGGCAACCAACGATGTGACGTTAATCGGTGCATTTAATGCACCCTATCAGCCCGAAGAGTTAGGTATGATAGCACTGTTTGCTATCTTATCAATGCGTAATGACTACTTTGCCATTGTGGTTACCCCTTGATCTATAAAAGGAGGCCCATGGCAACCATAGAAGAGGTTAGAAGGTTGGATAACTCACACCCCCATACGCGCGTAGTCGCTGCTACCTGAGGCAACCCCTGGTAGGCAAGTGTACTGCGCACCACTACCACCTTTTCCACCATTAATCCACCAAAGCAGGAGTAGGGTTTTATGCCTTGCGGCATCCCGAACCTGGGTAAATTGCCTGTGTGATCTCTGCCACGCTGCCCCATGCTGGTGTGCTCTTTGTGCAATGCGTCGCCCACCTACTGAACCAGCAAGGAACCTCCTGGTCCCATAGGTGGCCGTGGTTTCCCACAACATCTTTGGCGCGCCAGGTAGGGGGCTCGGTTGCGCGAACCTGAAGGCATGCACAGCGCGCCATCTTCACCACCATCTTCATCTTCGGCGACACCATCCACCATGATGCCTAAGAAGAAACCCGTTCCCCCAGGTCATCCATCCACCTCGAAGGCTCCGCCGCCCGCGGCCTCTAACGCTGTGGGGGGTGCAAAGGCATACGAGGGTGCGGACGTTGCTAGGGAAGTTGTAGGAGCAGTCGGTGCCACCACCACTTCTCCCACGACCGACACAGGAGTAGGAGGTGCTGGAGGAGAGCCACATCAGCAGCACCCCGACGGCCACACTCCCCAAGGTACGGGTGAGGGAGCCACTTCATCTGCGCCCCTCTCCCCCGTCGACGGGCACTGCTGCAGCAACGGCGCTTGGACCGTGGCGAACCGCCGCCCTCTGGCTGCCCCCACCACGGGTGCAGTCGCAGCGTGTACACCTCCCCCGGGACGGGCCAACCAAGCCACTACGCCCGACGGAGCCACTGGCCATCAAGCGCTTTCGTCACACCACGTCTAAGTAGTCACCCCACAGCAGTAGCGGGGCGCAGTGCTACCGCCACTTGCACCGTCAGGAGCCGAGCGACGGTATGATCGACTTAATCAACATCCATGCCAAGTACGGCTTCGGAGGCCATGACACGAGCCTAGTTGCTGCTAAGGTTTCCACCGGTTGCCGAGAAGATGGACGAATGGTGTGCCACCATCCAAAGCCTACTCAGTTCTGCCGAATCTAGGGGCTCACGAGGAGCTGGTCCGCCACGACCTACCCAAGCGACATCAACATCTCGTGCTGCTGACCGCACGGAAGGGGCCATCCCCACGTTGCAATCCCCACCGCGACAGCCAGTACAAGCACAACAGAATCAAGACCACAACGACATCTTGGTGGCCTCTTCTGACCCTCGAGCACGTCCAGGCCAACGTCGAGCCCTAGAGGATAGGCAGAGAGGAGATGCGCGCATCGTCGAGCAGCACCGCGATGACCTCCGCCGGACCGACGGGTATGACGACCCCAACATCGACGAGCCTGCGCTCGGTGTTGGCGGGTGCCTACCTTTCGAGGTTGGCTGCCCTGCCTTTACACGAGAACTGCGGCAAGTCCGTTGGTCGTTCGTTTGCATGTTCAAGCCAGTGATACCTGAGAAGTACGATGGGAGGCTAAACCCGGTAGAGTTCTTGAGCATCTACACCATCACTGTTCAGACTGCCAGGGGAAGAAATGAGAAGGTGTTCACCAACTACTTCCCTTTGGCCCTCAAGTCCAATGTGAGGTCTTGGCTGATGCACTTACCAAAGGAATCCATTTTGTCATGGGCTAACCTATGCCACGAGTTCATTCGAGCCCTTAATGGCGGTCACCAGGAACCCAGCAGGCCCAGCGATTTGCAGATTCTCCAGCAGAAAGAAGGAGAAACCCTCCTTAAGTATTTACAGAGATTCAACAAAGTTCATAGGAATGTCCCTAATATACATCCGGCAGCTGTAATAGATGCCTTCCAGTCCAATGTGCGCAACCATTGTATCCGTTCCAAGACAAACGTGCGGTTGTCCAAGATTTTGAAGGAGCTTTACACACTAGTGGATAAGTGTGATCGGATGGAGGAGGGAAGGTAGTTACCTGGAGAGGAAGATTGCACCAATGTTGATTCAGAGGATGAGGATGAATCACCAAGTCTGAAAAAGTACAAGAAGCGCAGTAAGAAGCGAAGAGATAAAGCAGTGATGACCGTTGAAGGATCGGTACGCCTGGTACCGACAAGAAGGCCAAAGATGAGGTCCCCGGGAAGGAAGCTGCCGTGTACACTAATTGCTGGGAAGCCGCTGCCGCTGAGTAAGCCGGGAAGGGTGATGGGTTGTACTGCAAGATTCATCGGACCAAGGGCCACGTCCTTCAAGAGTGTTATCAGGTTGAGCAGCTTGTCAAGAAATAGAAAGCAGAGTATGAGAATCGTGATAAGGAAAAAGGTCAGAATGTTGCTGGCAGTAATAGCCGAGGTGGTGAGGTGAACCGCCCTGGCAAACCCTTTCGGGACCATGGAAAGCCCGCTAATAACCCACAAGTATAGGGGATCGCAACACCTTTCGAGGGTAGAGTATTCAACCCAAATTTATTGATTCGACACAAGGGGAGCCAAAGAATATTCTCAAGTATTAGCAGCTGAGTTGTCAATTGAACCACACCTGGAAACTTAGTATCTACAGCAAAGTGTTTAGTAGCAAAGTAATATGATAGTGGTGGTAGCGGCAACAAAAGTAAAGACAGCAAAAGTAATGTTTTTGGTATTTTGTAGTGATTGTAACAGTAGCAGCGGGAAAGTAAATAAGCGAGAACCAGTATATGGAAAACTCGTAGGCACCGGATCAGTGATGGATAATTATGCCGGATGCGGTTCATCATGTAACAGTCATAACATAGGGTGACACAGAACTAGCTCCAATTCATCAATGTAATGTAGGCATGTATTCCGTATATAGCATACGTGCTTATGGAAAAGAACTTGCATGACATCTTTTTTCCTACCCTCCCGTGGCAGCGGGGTCCTATTGGAAACTTAGGGATATTAAGGCCTCCTTTTAATAGAGAACCGGAACAAAGCATTAGTACATAGTGAATACATGAACTCCTCAAACTATGGTCATCACCGGGAGTGGTCCCGATTATTGTCACTTCGGGGTTGCCGGATCATAACACATAGTAGGTGACAATAGACTTGCAAGATAGAATCAAGAACTCACATATATTCATGAAAACATAATAGGTTCAGATCTGAAATCATGGCACTCGGGCCCTAGTGACAAGCATTAAGCATAGCAAAGTCATAGCAACATCAATCTCAGAACATAATGGATACTAGGGATCAAACCCTAACAAAACTAACTCGATTACATGATAAATCTCATCCAACCCATCACCGTCCAGCAAGCCTACGATGGAATTACTCACGCACGGTGGTGAGCATCATGAAATTGGTGATGGAGGATGGTTGATGATAACGACAGCGACGAATCCCCCTCTCTGGAGCCCCGAACAGACTCCAGATCAGCCCTCCCAAGAGGTTTTAGGGCTTGGCGGCGGCTCCGCATCGTAAAACGCGATGATTTCTTCTCCAAGTTGGAGTTGGCGTCAGATGGTTTCCAGGGGGCCCATGAGGTAGGGGGCGCGCCCTAGGGGGGGCGCCCCCCACCCTCGTGAGAAGGGTGTGGGCCCCCTGGTCTCCATCTTTGGCGAGGATTTTTTATTATTTTTTCTAAGATGTTCCGTGGAGTTTCAGGTCATTCCAAGAATATTTGTTTTCTGCACATAAAATAACACCATGGCAATTCTGCTGAAAACAGCGTCAGTCCGGGTTAGTTCCATTCAAATCATACAAGTTAGAGTCCAAAACAAGGGCAAAAGTGTTTTGAAAAGTAGATACGACGGAGACGTATCAACTCCCACAAGCTTAAACCCTTGCTTGTCCTCAAGCAGTTTAGTTGACAAACTGAAAGATAGAAAAACTTTTACAAACTCTGTTTGCTCTTGTTGTTGTAACTATGTCAAGCCAGCATTCAAGTTTTCAGCATGGATCATAACTAACCATATTTGCAATAATTCTCAGGTCTCATAATTACTCATATCAATAGCGTAATCAACTAGCAAGTCATAATAATAAATCTCGGATGACAACACTTTCTCAAAACAATCATAATATGATATAACAAGATGGTATCTCGCTAGCCCTTTCTGAGACCGCAAAACATAAATGCGGAGCACCTTTCAAGATCAAGGACTGACTAGACATTGTAATTCATGGTAAAAGAGATCCAATCATAGTCACACCCAATATAAATTAACAGTGATGAATGCAAATCACAGCTGTGCTCTCTAGCTAGTGCTTTTTAATAAGAGGGTGATGACTCAACATAAAAGTAAATGGATAGGCCCTTCGCAGAGGGAAGCAGGGATTTGTAGAGGTGCCAGAGCTCGGTTTTGCAATAGAGATAAATTGTATTTTGAGCGGTATACTTTCATTATCAACATAACAACTAAGAGATGGCGATATCTTCCATGCTACACACATTATAGGCGGTTCCCAAACAGAATGGTAAAGTTTATACTCCCCCTCCACCAACAAACATCAATCCATGGCTTGCTCGAAACAACAAGTGCCTCCAACATACATCAGGTCCCAGGGGGAGTTTTGTTTGCAATTAATTTTGATTTGGTTTGCATAAAGCATGGGACTGGGCATCCCGATGACCAGCCATTTTCTCGTGAGTGAGGAGCGGAGTCCACTCCTCTTGAGAATAACCCGCCTAACACGGAAGATAAGGACAGCCTTGGTTGATACATGAGCTATTCGAGCATACAAAACAGAATGTTTATTTGAAGGTTTAGAGTTTGGCACATACAAATTTACTTGGAACGGCATGTAGATACCGCATATTGGTAGGTATAGTGGACTCATCTGGAATAACTTTGGGGTTTAAAGGATTGGATGCACAAGCAGTATTCCCGTTTAGTACAAGTGAAGGCTAGCAAAAGACTCGGAAGCGACCAACTAGAGAGCGACAATAGCCATGTACACGCATTAAAATTAATAAACATTGGATGCAAGCATGAGTAGGATATAATCCACCATGAACATAAATATCGTGAAGGCTATGTTGATTTGTTTCAACTACATGCGTGAACATGTGCCAAGTCAAGTCACTTAAATCATACAAAGGAGGATACCACCCCATCATACCACATCATAACCATCTCAATAGCATGTTGGCACACAAGGTAAACCATTATAACTCATAGCTAATCAAGCATGGCACAAGCAACTACGATCTCTAATTGTCATTACAAACATGTTTATTCATCATATTTACAAAAACAAAAGAGGTCGAGTTCATACCGGCTTTTCTCATCTCAGTCAGTCCATCATATATCATCATAATTGCCTTTCACTTGCACGACCGAACAGTGTGAATAATAATAAGAGTGTACGTGCATTGGACTAAGCTGGAATCTACGAGCATTAAATAAACAGGAGAAGACAAGGCAATATGGGCTCTTGGTTAAATCAACAATAATGCATATAAGAGCCACTTCAACAATTTAATTATGGTCTTCTCCTACTGACCCCCAAAGAAAAGAAAAGAAATAAAACTATTTACACGGGAAAGCTCCCAACAAGCAAAAGAAGAACGGGAAATATTTTTGGGTTTTCTTTTTAATTATTACTAATACAGCAGAAAAATAAACTATTACTAATTTTTTGGTTTTTCTTAAGGTTTAACAAACACACAAGAGGAAAGCATAGAAAGGAAAATAAACTAGCATGGAAATTACAATGAAAAAGTATGACCACCGACATCTAGTAATGAGTGTGTGTGAGCATAAATGTAATGTCGGTGAGAAATACGTACTCTCCCAAGCTTAGGCTTTTGGCCTAAGTTGGTTTATGGCCACGTCTGGCCTGGCTGATATCCATAATAATAGTTGTTGGGGTCGTACTGTGATGAGGAAGAAGAAGGCTCCGATTGCCATTGGTTGGCAATCATCTCCGGATCCCACTGATAGTTAGACTGTTGTGAAGGATCAAATTGTGGTTCCGGTTCTAGCTCCTCGGCTGGTGCAGGGTTCCGGTAGGTGTGAATAGCCGTCAACGGAACAAGGTACGTGCCTACAGTCAAATCAAACAAAGAAGGAGCAGGCAGGATAATAGTCTCAGGATGATGTTTGTTAAAGAATAATTGATATTTAAGCTCTCCTGCCCTATTCTTAACAATAAAATCATGTACCACCATACTTTTATGATCTAGATAAACATGGGGCAGCACCTTTTCTTCCTTCTCATCATGCCTAATAGGTATGTTAAAATGTGTGGCTAGGCGTGTAGCATAGATGCCTCCAAAGATGGGGCCCTTAGTACGGTTCATACTTAACCGTCTAGCAATAATGCCGCCCATACTAAAAGTGTTATCACTGTATAAACCTTGGAGCAGAATAATTATATCAGGGATACTAAGGTTTCCACAGTTTCCGCGTCCAATTAAGCAACGACTAGCAAATAATGCAAAGTAACATAAAACGGGAAAATGTATGCTAGTGATTCGTGCATCGGAAACCTTCCTAGTTTCTCCTACAATGATAGTATCAATAAATCCAACCACATTATCATGATGTGGTTCTTTTGTCTTGCCCTCAAAAGGGACTAAACAAATCCGACAAAAATCATAAAGTGACATCTCCTTATGCTCATCATATAAATGAAACTCCACCGTAGGTAGTGAGTTCCTAGAATGAAACTGAAAGTTTTGCACGAAGGTATTTGTGAGTAAGAGATACTGATTGCATTGGTCATGGAGGAAAGCGGTGAGGCCTGCATTGTGAGCCAATTCATGAAAATCTTCATAGATACCGGCTGCTCTCAAGAAATCATCAGAAGGCCATTCACATGCTCGAATCTCCACGGTGCACGACAAATTATACTTAGGCTTCGGTGCCTTTTCCTTCGAGCTTTGGCTCGATGAGCCCCTCAAGAATCTCCTCATGATATTCTGAAAAATTCTGAAATTTTTAGTAACTTCAAACAAAAGTGAACCAACGTCAATAGAACTAATAGCAACTACTCCTACAAGTGCCTAGAGCCTATATCAAGCATTAGAACTACTTATAACCATATAAATTTGACATGCAAGCTCAAGAACATGGTCACCTATGCAGCACAAATTTGCAAAGAATAAAGCACTAGAACAAAAACTAATTGGACCAATGGAGGAGTCACATACCAAGGAACAATCTCCCCAGGCAGTTTTGCGAGAGGTGCTTTGAGCAAGGAGATCGAAAATCACAGCAAAAGTGGCTGGCACTCGTGCTTGAGTTGGTTTTTCGGGTTCGTGTGAGACAGAGGAAGAAGATGGGTGCTGGGATAAGTGGAGGAGGGCCACCATGGGCCCACGAGGCAGGGGGGCGTGCCCTAAGGGGGGCGCGCCCACCACCCTCGTGACCAGGTGGCAGCTCCTCCCGTGGTAATTTTTGCACAGTAAATCTTCAAATATTCCTGAAAAAAATCATATTAGATTGGCATGTCATTCTGAGGACTTTTATTTTCGGGATATTTTTATATTGCATGGATAAGCCAGGAAACAGACAGAAAAATACTATTTTTATTTTATTTATACTAAATAACAGAAAGTATAGAGAGGCTACAGAAGGTGGTGCTTCTAGTTTCATCCATCTCATGCTCATCAAAAAGAATCCACTAACAAGGTTGATCAAGTCTTGTTAACAAACTCATTCTGATAATCATGAAACTGGAGAAATTTCGAATAACACTAAGTTATCTCAACGGGGATATGCACATCCCCTATAATAAGTATATCATATTTCTTCTTGATAGTAGGAATATGAAATTCAAAACCTCCAAATATAATCGATGGAATTTTTCTGGTAGAATTGATACTATGAACTTGAGGTTGTTTCCTCGGGAAATGTACCATATGCTCATTACCATTAACATGAAACGTGACATTGCCTTGGTTGCAATCAATAATAGCCCCTGTAGTATTAAGAAAAGGTCTTCCAAGAATAATAGACATACTATCATCCTCGGGAATATCAAGTATAACAAAGTCCGTTAAAATAGTAATGTTTGCAACCACAATAGGCACATTCTCACAAATACCGACATGTATAGCAGTTGATTTATCAGCCATTTGCAAAGATATTTCAGTAGGATTCAGCTTATTCAAGTCAAGTCTACGATATAAAGAGAGGGGCATAACACTAACACCGGCTCCAAGATCACATAAAGCAGTTTTAATATATTTTCTTTTAATGGAGCAAGGTATTGTAGGTACTCTGGGATCTCCAAGTTTCTTTGGTATTCCACCCTTAAAAGTATAATTAGCAAGCATGGTGGAAATCTCAGCTTCCGGTATCTTTCTTTTATTAGTAATGATATCCTTCATATATTTATCATAAGGATTTGTTTTGAGCACATCAGTTAATCGCATACGCAAAAAGATAGGCCTAATCATTTCAGCAAAGCGCTCAAAATCCTCATCATCCTTTTTCTTGGATGGTTTTGGAGGAAAAGGCATGGGTTTCTGAACCCAAGGTTCCCTTTCTTTACCATGTTTCCTAGCAACAAAGTCTCTTTTATCATAACGTTGATTCTTTGATTGTGGGTTATCAAGATCAACAACAGGTTCAATTTCTACATCATTATCATTACTAAGTTGAGCATCATCATGAACATCATCATTAATATTTTCATTAGGTTCATGTTCATTACCAGATTGTGTTTCAGCATCAGACATAGAGATATCATTTGGATTATCAGGTGGTTCAGCAATAGGTTCACTAGAAGTTTGCACAGTTCTATCATTTTTCTTCTTCTTCTTTTTAGAAGAACTAGGAACATCAATATTATTTCTCTGAGAATCTTGCTCGATCCTCTTAGGGTGGCCTTCAGGATACAAAGGTTCCTGAGTCATTCTACCAGTTCTAGTAGCCACTCTAACAGCATAATCATTTTTCTTACTATTCATTTCATCAAGCACTTCTTTTTGAGCCTTAAGTACTTGTTCTACTTGAGTGGTAACCATATGTTTGCTAACAAGTTTAAGTTCACCTTTAATATTAGCCATATAATCACCCAAGCGTCTAATCATATAAGCATTTTCTTTTAATTGTCTACCAAAATAAGCATTGAAGTCGTCTTGTTTAAACATAAAATTATCAAACTCATCCAAGCACTGACTGGCAATTTTAGTAGGAGGGACTTCAGCTTTATCATATCTATAGAGAGAATTTACCTTTACTACCTGTGTCGGGATATCGGGGTCAGGAGGTTCTTCAATAAATAAAGAATTGAGATCATATGTTTCTTCAACAGGCGGTGAATTAAGACCATGTATTTCTTTAATAGGAGGTAAATTCTTAATATCTTCAGCTTTAATACCTTTTTTCTTTCATAGATTTCTTTGCCTCTTGCATATCTTCGGGACTGAGAAATAGAACGCCTCTCTTCTTCAGAGTTGGTTTAGGAATAGGCTCAGTAATTGGTGCAGGAGCTGGCTCGGGAGCTGGCTCAGGAGGTGCCCAATTATTTTTATTTGTCAACATATTATTCAATAGAATTTCAGCTTCATCTGGTGTTCTTTCCCTGAAAAGAGAACCATCACAACTATCCAGGTAATCTCTGGAAGCATCGGTCAGTCCATTATAAAAGATATCAAGTATTTCGGGTTTCTTAAGAGGATGATCAGGCAAAGCATTAAGTAACTTGAGAAGCCTCCCCCAAGCTTGTGGGAGACTCTCTTATTTAATTTGCACAAAGTTGTATATTTCCCTCAAAGCAGCTTGTTTCTTATGAGCAGGGAAATATTTAGCAGAGAAGTAATAAATCATATCCTGGGGACTACGCACACAACCAGGATCAAGAGAATTAAACCATATCTTAGCATCACCCTTTAATGAGAACGGAAATATTTTGAGTATGTAAAAGTAACGCAATCTCTCATCATTAGTGAACAGGGCAGCTATATCATTTAACTTAGTAAGATGTGCCACAACAGTTTCAGATTCACAGCCATAAAACGGATCAGATTCAACCTAAGTAATTACATCAGGATCAACAGAGAATTCATAATCCTTATCAGGAACAGAAATAGGTGAAGTAGCAAAAGCAGGGTCGGGTTTCATTTTATCTCTAAGTGATTCTTTGTTCCATTTAATTAATAACCTCTTAAGCTCATATCTATCTTTGCAAGCTAAAATAGCGGCAGAAGATTCCATATCAAAAAGATAACCCTCAGGAATAACAGGCATATTTTCATCATCACTATCATCATCGTATTTAGATTCAATAATTTCTTTTTCTCTAGCCCTAGCAATTTGTTCATCAAGAAATTCACCAAGGGGCACAGTAGTATCAGACATAGAAGAAGTTTCATCATAAGTATCATGCATAGCAGAAGTGGCATCATCAATAACATGCGACATATCAGAACGAATAGCAGAAGTAGGTGTAGGTGTCGCAAGCTTACTCAAAACATAAGGTGAATCAAGTGCAGAGCTAGATGGCAGTTCCTTACCTCCCCTCGTAGTTGAGGGATAGATCTTGGTTTTTGGATCTCTCAAGTTCTTCATAATGATAAGCAGATATAAATCCCAAGTGACTCAAAGAATAGAGCTATGCTCCCCGGCAACAGCGCCAGAAATTAGTCTTGATAACCCACAAGTATAGGGGATCGCAACAGCTTTCGAGGGTAGAGTATTCAACCCAAATTTATTGATTCGACACAAGGGCAGCCAAAGATTATTCTCAAGTATTAGCAGCTGAGTTGTCAATTGAACCACACCTGGAAACTTAGTATCTGCAGCAAAGTGTTTAGTAGCAAAGTAATATGATAGTGGTGGTAGCGGCAACGAAAGTAAAGACAGCAAAAGTAATGTTTTTGGTATTTTGTAGTGATTGTAACAGTTGCAGCGGGAAAGTAAATAAGCGAGAACTAGTATATGGAAAACTCGTAGGCACCGGATCAGTGATGGATAATTATGCCGGATGCGGTTCATCATGTAACAGTCATAACATAGGGTGACAAAGAACTAGCTCCAATTCATCAATGTAATGTAGGCATGTATTCCGTATATAGTCATACATGGTTATGGAAAAGAACTTGCATGACATCTTTTGTCCTACCCTCCCGTGGCAGCGGGGTCCTATTGGAAACTTAGAGATACTAAGGCCTCCTTTTAATAGAGAACCGGAACAAAGCATTAGCACATAGTGAATACATGAACTCCTCAAACTATGGTCATCACCGGGAGTGGTCCCGATTATTGTCACTTCCGGGTTACCGGATCATAACACATAGTAGGTGACTATAGACTTGCAAGATAGGATCAAGCACTCACATATATTCATGAAAACATAATAGGTTCAGATCTGAAATCATGGCACTCGGGCCCTAGTGACAAGCATTAAGCATAGCAAAGTCATAGCAACATCAATCTCAGAACATAATGGATACTAGGGATCAAACCCTAACAAAACTAACTCGATTACATGATAAATCTCATCCAACCCATCACCGTCCAGCAAGCCTATGATGGAATTACTCACGCACGGCGGTGAGCATCATGAAATTGGTGATGGAGGATGGTTGATGATGACGACGGCGACGAATCCCCCTCTCCGGAGCCCCGAACGGACTCCAGATCAGCCCTCCCGGGAGGTTTTAGGGCTTGGCGGCGGCTCCGTATCGTAAAACGCGATGATTTCTTCTCCTTTATTTTTTCTCTCCGAAAGAAAATGTATAGAGTTGGAGTTGGCATCGGAGGGTTTCCAAGGGGCCCACAAGGTAGGGGGGCGTGCCCCCCACCCTCGTGAGAAGGGTGTGGGGCCCCTGGTCTTCATCTTTGGCAAGGATTATTTTTTCTAAGATGTTCCTTGGAGTTTCAGGTCATTCCGAGAATATTTGCTTTCTGCACATAAAACAACACCATGGCAATTCTGCTGAAAAAAGCGTCAGTCCGGGTTAGTTCCATTCAAATCATACAAGTTAGATTCCAAAACAAGGGCAAAAGTGTTTGGAAAAGTAGATACGATGGAGACGTATCACCCACCAGAGGTCAAGAGAAGGAAACATGTGATGATGAGAGTGATGGAGGGGATGAAGAGGGAACCAGTGAGCAGGAGTTTCAAAAGGCCACAAACGCCCTGTGCATTGATGGACGTGCATCTCTGCACGCTTCTCACTGCTAGCTCAAATGGTGGGCGCGAGAAGTCAATGTCGTGGAGCCAGCGCCGGAGGCCTGGAAGCCGCCCAAATGGTCCCGTACGCCCATCATCTTCGACGAAGAGGACCATCCTAGCCGTACCACTGTGCTAGGATGTTTGTCATTGTTGGTCTCTCCAACAATCATCAACCCCAAGGTTACAAAGATGCTGATGGATGGCGGGGCCAGGTTGAATCTGATTTCCCCGACGGTCATCAACAAGATTCAGGTAGGAGAAGAAGAACAAGAGGTTACCGACACATTTTAAGAAGTTAATCCCGGCAGGAGCCATCCCAAGGGAAAGATCACGTTGCCGGTAACGTTTGGGGGAGAGCTAAACTACCGGACTGAGAGGATTGTGTTTGATGTGGTTGATCTCCCCCTATCGTACAATGGGATTCTTGGACGTCCGGCTCTGGCTAATTTCATGGCGGCATCCCTCTATGCCTACAATACTTTGAAGATGCCTGGGCCACTGGGAGTCATCACTATCCCATCAGATGAGAAGGATGCAATCATTTGTGTGGACAAGATGTACCGGGACACGGTCGCGGCAACGGCAACGGCCGCCCCCGCCAAGGCAAGTAAAGGGAAGAAGAGATACTGTAGGGACTTCGACAAAGAGTCCAGGAAGCGTGCCCCCACCGAGTGCACGGCACCCGTTGACGACGTGTCGGAGTGTTCTAACAACAAGAGATCCAAGGTCGCTGCACCCCAAGTGAAGAAGGTCCCGGCAGGGCTGGCTGGCGTTGATGGTACTTTTACTATCAGCGCCACCCTCAATGACAAATAGGAAAGCGCGCTCGTTGCCTTCCTGCGGGTGAATATCGATGTGTTTTCCTGGCAACCATCTGATATCCTCAGTGTTCCCAAGGAAGTCATCGACCACCACCTTGATGTCTGCCCACATGCCCGACCTGTCAAGCAGAAAGTCCGGAAGCAGGCATTGGAGAGGTAGCAGTTTATTACAGAAGAAATCAAGAAGCTTGAGGCAGCTGGTTTGGTTAGAGGAGTATTGCACCCCAGGTGGTTGGCAAATCCAGTGGTAGTCCAGAAGGCTAACAGGAAGTGGAGGCTTTGTATAGATTTCACGTATCTCAACAAGGCTTACTCGAAAGACCCATTTCCCTTGTCGCGCATTGACCAGATTGTGATTACACTTCGGGTTGTGATTTGCTCTCCTTTCTGGACGCATACTCTGGGTATCTCCAAATCTTCATGTCCAAGGAAGATGAAGAGAAGACATCATTTATCACTCCTTATGGTATGTATTGCTTTGTCCGCATGCCATTCAGCTTAAAGAATGCCGGGTCTACTTTCACAAGGGCAGTCCAGATTGGTTTTGAGCCACAGTTGCACAGAAACATAGAAGCTTATATGCATGATATTGTGGTCAAGACTAAGGATAAGGCCACCCTTTTTCAGGATCTGGAGGAAACATTTGCCAATATATGCAGGATCAATTTGAAGCTCAACCCGGAGAAGTGTGTATTTGGTGTTCCCTCTGGCAAGTTGCTTGGTTTCTTTGTATCCCACCACGAGATTGAAGCCAACCCCGACAAGATCAAGGCCATCGGGTAGATCCAGGCGCCAAGGACAGTTAAGGATGTGAGGCGCCTGGCATGATGTGTTGCCATGCTAAGAAGATTCATTTCCAAGTCTGCTGAGCGCGCCCTGCCATTCTTCAAGATTTTGAAGAAGACCGGCCCTATGAAATGGACCCCAAAAGCGGATGCAGCTTTGCAAGAGTTGAAAGCTTATTTGTCCTCTATGCCTACCTTGGTTGCTCCCAAACCCCAGGAGCCATTGTTGCTATACTTGGCAGCGACCAACCAAGTGGTCAGTGCGGCCTTGGTAGCACAGAGAGAAGTGGATGAGGGAGAAAGTGGGCAGAGATTGGCAGAGTCGGATAAGGATCGGGACAGCAATGAGCACGACAACGAGAGCAACCCCAAGGACGCGGCAAGGAAGAAAGTGGTGCAGCGTCCAGTGTACTTCATCAGTTCCTTGTTACATGGGGCTAGATCGAGGTACTCTGGCGTGCAGAAGTTGATCTTTGGTCTCATCATGGCCTCAAGGAAACTTCGCCACTACTTCCAAGCTCATGAGATCATGGTTAGTACTCATTTTCCGTTGCAAAGGATACTCCGAAACTCTGAGGCTACCGGCACAATAGAGGAGTGGGCTTTGGAGTTATCCAGCTTTGGTTTGAAGTTTGAGAGCACATCTACTATTTGGAGGAGGGCGTTGGCAGAGTTTATTGTAGAATGGACGCCCACCCCTGATGAGGAGGTGACAGAGACGGTTATCCCCGGCAAGGAATCGCCCTAAGAATGGATTATGTATTTTGACGGTGCTTTTTCCCTACAAGGTGCAGGAGCTAGCGTGCTTCTTGTTGCCCCCTTCGGGGAGCACTTGAAGTACGTCGTCCAAATGCATTTTGCGTGGGAAGAAGCAACCAACAATACAGCTGAGTATGAAGGGCTTCTTGTCGAGCTCAGGGTTGCAACCGAATTGGGAATTAAGAAGCTGATCATTCAAGGAGATTCACATCTTGTGGTGAGACAAGTCAACAAGGATTATCAAAGTCCATTGATGGAGGCATACGTCAAGGAAGTGAGGAGATTGGAGGAGCACTTTGACAGATTACAAACAGAGCACATACCCCATGCGAAAAACAACATTGCTGATCATCTGTCAAAGTGTGTTGCGCAGAAGCTTCATGTGGAACCAGGAAAGTTTGTTCTCCATCTCACTTAGCCCTCTGTATCCCCAACAACAATGGCCCGGAAGAGGAGAAAGTTGGACATCGGAAAGCCTTTCCCGGTAGAGCCGTCTGCTCCCGGCAGATTCCCTATCAGAAAAAATTCCTCACAGCCTTCCGGACCACCCCCTCCAGCCAGGCCTATGGACCTCGCGAATGAGGTTGGTGCTCCCGCAGCAGAGGAGGTGCCGCTAGTCCTCGTTGCCGGGCCGATGATCCAACTTGGGCAAGGCACATTGTCCACTTTCTCCAAATCGGAGAGCTTCCTGGCGACCAAGATGAAGCTAAGAAAGTAGCCCAGAGGGCCAGTATGTATCAGTTTGTCGGTGACACTCTGTACAGAAGAAGGCCCGACGGTGTGAAATTGAAGTGTGTCTGTCGGGAAGAATGAAAGGAACTGCTGGCTGAGATTCATAGAGGAATGTGCGGCTCCGACATTGGATCAAGGGCATTAGTTGGGAAAGCATTCCAGCAAGGATTCTATTGGCCTACAGCCCTCCAAGATGCGGTCGAGCTAGTCACGACATGTGAAGCCTGTCAGTTCCATTCCAAGAAAGCACACTTGCCTGCCCAAGCTCTTCAAACAATCCCTTTGTCATGGCCATTTTCAGTCTGGGGGCTCGATATCCTTGGCCCCTTCCCCTGGGTAATCGAGAGCTTTGAATTCTTGTTCGTTGCCATCGACAAGTTTACAAAATGGTCGGAAGTGATTGCCATGAGAAAGGTGACTGCTCAGTCAGCTATCAAGTTCTTGAAAGAATTGTTGTGCCATTTTGGAGTTCCAGCAAGGATCATCACCAACAACGGCACCCAGTTCATGAGCTGCGGCTTCATGCAATACGTTCATGCCCTCAGATGTAAGATCTCATTTGCCTCTGTGGCACACCCCCGGAGCAATGGACAAGCTGAGAGGGCGAACACTGAAGTGTTGCAAGGACTCAAGACGACAACTTTTGATATGCTGCAGAAGCACGACAAGAGGTGGATCGATGAGCTGCCGGTAGTTCTCAGGTCCCTCAGAATGACACCAAACCGAGCTACCGGGCAGACTCCCTTCTCCCTGGTCTACGGGGCAGAAGCAGTTACCCCCCTGAAACTCATTTATGGGTCCCCTCGAGTGATTGCCTACGATGAAGTAGCACAAGATCAGCACCGGCTTAACGATGATGTGCTACTTGAGGAGAACCGTCTCTGGGATGCTATGCGTGTTGCATGCTACTAGCAAGCCTTACGTCGCTATCATGTCCCCAGGATTCATGCCCGGTGTTTTGAGGAAGGTGACCTTGTCCTTAGGGGCGTTCATTCTGCCAAGGATACAGACAAGTTGCCACTAAAGTGGGAAGGACCTTACCGGGTAGTACGAGTCACCAGACCTGGCGTAGTCTATCTGGAGACCGGAGATGGCACTTAGTTGCAAAACTAATTGAATATTGAGCATCTCCGCAAGTTCTACTTGTAAGGCGCGACTGTCGGGCCTTGCCCGACAGCCACCCTTTTGTACAGGCCTTGCCTCAGCTGCATGTAATCCCTTGTACAAAGTCGGGGGCGATGACCCCGTGCAAGAGAAAACAAAGATGCGTTGTGGGGGGGCCCCAACCGAGATTGCATGCATGCATGAGCATTCCAAGATCACCACATAAGCATTTCATGAGCATTTGCATATGCATATATATAGGATCACATCCTGCATTCATTCTCATCTACATGAAGTTGCAGGTTCCTCCCGCGAACTTGGCTTCGACAAGGAGTGAGAAGATTGCCCGGCACTGCAGTCCCCGGTGAGCCAAGCAGATAAGTTCCACCTCCTGTCCATTAGTGTTCTGTAAAGCTATAACTTTGCATGAGAAAACCTCGCCTCTCTTTTGAGACTTAGGTGCTCCCATCCATGACTCGAATATTGCTTCGGTCAGGATGGTCGCAGTTGCCTTTGGTAAAAAGGAGTTGGCGGGGGCTGGTCCCTCAATCTGTTCCCCGGCAGACGCGCTCTCTGGTAGACAAGAAGGGTACTGGCAAGATATCCTATCGGGAAACTCATTTATTTATATTAAAGAGGCATCTCACCTCTGCATGGACATACACATGCATGGGTTCCCGGCAAGGTTCATCTTTTTCATAGATATGCTAATACAAGTACAAGTATTATAGAACACAAACATCGACTGGAAAGGTTACATTAATTGAATTAAATTTGGCTATTTCCTACAGATTTAAGATTGAAAAAAGATAAGTGCCACGTAATGCCTTTTCCCCTGTCCATCTGGAGTCAAGGCCACGGGCGGCCTGGCGGCAAGAATGCCGGGATTGCCGCCCCCAGAGTCGTCGCCGTGCTGCCCGAGTCCCCCTTTCGGATACATGGAAACCTTCGAGATGGAGACCGGGGGCTGGCCCCAAGCCCTCTCCCACATCATGATCAGCGGAGGCAGAAGATAAGAAGAGGAGGAAGGCGAAGGTGAATGACTCCGTCCTCCTTCGTCCCTCCCTTTTATAGGCAGGGTGAGGAGGGGGTGCTCCATCAACGGGTGACCGCCGCCCTCCTCTGCCAATTCAAGATGACCAGGCCCTCACCATGATGCTCTCCCGTGCCACACGCCTCCCTTACCTACCCATGTGATGCATGCAACATACCTGGCCAAGGATAGGAGGGTGGTGGGAAGAGTGAATTGGTCGTTTCTACCCCGTGCGTAAAAGTACTTCACGGGCCATTGCTGGAGTGGCCCCACCAGTATTAGCTTTACATGACACCCGGAGAAACCGGAAACCGGCCCGGAATCAAAGCTAGTGGAGAAGCAAAGAAGACTTCAAGAGACCAGCCTATTCAGCATCCCTCGCCTATGCACTTATTAGGCCCTACCCCAACGTTGCTCGGAAGCGCATTCGGGGCAGGCCCGGGGGCTTGTGTCGGTGCAAAAAACCCTGGGTTTGTTGCCCAGACTGTGCACAGGCGTGGGAACGAGGTTGAAGCACCAGCCCAAGTTAGAGTACAAGAAACCGAGAGATTCAGAGGGGCCAAGGATGATCCAAGGAAGCAGGATACCGTCAAGAGAAAAGCCTCCCTTGACGGGCAGGCAAGCCCAGCAAGGGGCAAGGTCACCCCAAGATGCAGACAACCGAGGCGCCCCGGCAGGGCTTGCCGGGGCTCATGGAGGCAAAATCGCCTCACCAACCACTCCAACACGACCGACATCGTCAATCAGTGCGGTGTCGAGCCACAAAGTGATTAAGTGGCAGCCATTCGCCACATGGCAACCATTTACTACAGAAGAAACCCACAAATGACACCCATCCTACAACGTGTCAAGAGAACAGGTGCGGAGCTTGCGCTTGCCGGGTAACCAACGATGTGACGTTAAGCGGTCCATTTAATGCGCCCTGTCAGCCCGCAGAGTTAGGTATGATAGCAATGTTTGCTATCTTATCAATGCGTAATGACTACTTTGCCACTGTGGTTACCCCTTGATCTATAAAAGGAGGCCCATGGCAACCATATAAGATGTTAGAAGGTTGGATAACTCACACCCCCATACGCGCGTAGTCGCTGCTGCCTGAGGCAACCCCTGTCGGGCAAGTGTACTGCGCACCAACACCACCTTTTCCACCATCAATCCACCAAAGCAGGAGTAGGGTTTTACGCCTCGTGGCGGCCTGAACCTGGGTAAATTGCCCGTGTGATCTCTGTCGCGCTGCCCCATGCTGGTCTGCTCTTTGTGCAACGCGTCGCCCCCCTGTCGAACCAGCAAGGGGCCTCCTAGTCCCATATGTGGTCGTGGTTTCCCGCGACAGCTTTGGTGTGCCAGGTAGGGGGCTCGCTTGCGCGAACCTAAAGGCGTGCACAACGCGTCATCTACACCACCATCTTCACCTTCGGCGACACCATCGTCCATGGCGCCTAAGAAGAAGCCTGGTCCCCCAGCTCATCCATCCACCTCGAAGGCTCCACTGCCCGTGGCCTCTAATGCCGCTGGGGGTGCGGAGGCGTATGAGGGCGGGGATGCTTCTAGGGAAGTGGTCAGAGTAGGCGACGCCACCACCACTTCCCCCACGGTCGACACAGGAGGAGGAGGTGACGGAGGAGAGCCACATCAGCAGCACCCCAACGGCCACGCTCCCCAAGGTACGGGTGAGGGAGCCACTCCATCTGCGCCCCTCTCCCCCGCTGACGGGCACAACCACAGCAACGGTGCTCGGACCGGGGCGAACCGCCGCCCTCCAGCCGCCCCCACCACGGGTGCGGTCACAACGCGTACACCTTCCCTGGGATAGGCCGACCAAGCCGGTGTGCTCGATGGCGCCACTGACCCTCAAGCACTTTCGCCGCACCACATCCAGGTAGTCGCCGCGCAGCAGCAGCGGGGGCACAGCGCTGATACGTCTCCAACGTATCTATAATTTATGAAGTATTCATGCTATTATATTATCTGTTTTGGATGTTTATGGGCTTTATTAGACACTTTTATATTATTTTTGGGACTAACCTATTAACCCAGAGCCCAGTGCCAGTTTCTATTTTTTCCTTGTTTTAGAGTATCGCAGAAAAGGAAAATCAAATGGAGTCCAATTGACCTGAAACTTCACGGAACTTATTTTTGGACCAGAAGAAGCCCACGAAGTATCGGAGTTGGACCAAGAGAGTCCTGGGCTGCCCACGAGGGTGGGGGGCATGCCCACCCCCCTGGGCACGCCCCCTGCCTCGTGGACAGCCCGGAGGTCCACCGACGTACTTCTTCCTCCCATATATATATCCATATACCCTAAAAACTTCGGGAGCAGAATAGATCGGGAGTTTCGCCGCCAGAAGCCTCCGTAGCCACCGAAAACCAATCTAGACCCGTTCCGGCACCCTGCCGGAGGGGGAATCCCTCTCCGGTGGCCATCTTCATCATCCCGGCGCTCTCCACGATGAGGAGGGAGTAGTTCTCCCTCGGGGTTGAGGGTATGTACTAGTAGCCATGTGTTTGATCTCTCTCTCTCTCTCTCTCTCTCTCTCTCGTGTTCTTGAGGTGGCACGATCTTGATGTATCGCGAGCTTTGCTATTATAGTTGGATCTTATGATGTTTCTCCCCCTCTACTCTCTTGTAATGGATTGAGTTTTCCCTTCGAAGTTATCTTACCAGATTGAGTCTTTAAGGATTTGAGAACACTTGATGTATGTCTTTGCTTGGGATACCCGTGGTGACAATGGGGTGTTCTATTGATCCACTTGATGTATGTTTTGGTGATGAACTTGCGGGTCCGCCCATGAACCTATGCATAGGGGTTGGCACACGTTTTCATCTTGACTCTCCGATAGAAACTTTGGGGCACTCTTTGAAGTACTTTGTGTTGGTTGAATAGATGAATCTGAGATTGTGTGATGCATATCGTATAATCATACCCACGGATACTTGAGGTGACATTGGAGTATCTAGGTGACATTAGGGTTTTGGTTGATTTGTGTCTTAAGGTGTTATTCTAGTACGAACTCTATGATAGATCGAACGGAAAGAATAGTGTCATGTTATTTTACTACGGACTCTTGAATAGATCGATCAGAAAGGATAACTTTGAGGTGGTTTCGTACCCTACCATAATCTCTTCGTTTGTTCTCTGCTATTAGTGACTTTGGAGTGACTCTTTGAGGGATAGTTATATGATCCAATTATGTTATTATTGTTGAGAGGACTTGCACTAGTGAAAGTATAAACCCTAGGCCTTGTTTCCTAGCATTGCAATACCGTTTGTGCTCACTTTTATCATTAGTTACCTTGCTGTTTTTATATTTTCAGATTACAAAAACTATTATCTACTATCCATATTGCACTTGTATCACCATCTCTTCACCGAACTAGTGCACCTATACAATTTACCATTGTATTGGGTGTATTGGGGACACAAGAGACTCTTTCTTATTTGGTTGCAGGGTTGCTTGAGAGAGACCATCTTCATCCTACGCCTCCCACGGATTGATAAACCTTAGGCCATCCACTTGAGGGAAATTTGCTACTGTCCTACAAACCTCTGCACTTGGAGGTCCAACAACGTCTACAAGAAGAAGGTTGTGTAGTAGACATCAAGCTCTTTTCTGGCGCCGTTGCTGGGGAGGTTAGCACTTGAAGGTATATCTTTAGATCTTGCAATCGAATCTTTTAGTTTCTTGTTTTATCACTAGTTTAGTCTATAAAAGGAAACTACAAAAATGGAATTAAGGTTACCTCATATGCTTCATCTTTTTAATATCTATCATGAAAATAAGGATTCCGATAATTGTGCTCAAGTGCTAGAAGAAGAATGCATTAGAATGTTTGGCACTAAAATTTTGAATGATGAGCATGATTGCAATGTTGTTAGTATGAATTCCTTGAATATCCATGATCCTAATGATATGCAAAGCCACAAGCTTGGGGAAGCTATGTTTGATGAATATGATATTTTTTGTCCCCCAAGTTTTGATGAGCAAATTTATTATGATGAAAGCATGCCTCCTATTTATGATGATTATATTGATGAAAGTGGATTTGGAAAGGTCATGACTTCATTTTGTGATGAATCCACTATTTCGGAAGAGGTTCCAATTGATTATGAGAACAAAGTTGCTACCTATGATGATTATTGTGATGACTTGTATGCTATAAAGAATAATGGTATCCATGAAACTTGTCATCATGATTTTAGTTTTCAATTGGATTATGCCTCACATGATAGTTATTTTGTTGAGTTTGCTCCCACTACTATTCATGAGAAGAAGTTTGCTTATGTGGAGAGTAGTAAAAATTCTATGCTTGTAGATCATGAAAAGAATGATTTAGGTGCTTGTTATATTTTTGAATTCATTCATGATGCTACTGAAAATTATTATGAGGGAGGAATATATGCTTGTAGGAATTGCAATAATATCAAGTTTCCTCTCTATGTGCTTAAAGTTTTGAAGTTATGCTTGTTTTGCCCTCCTATGCTAGTTGATTATTGTTCCCATAAGTTGTTTGCTCAAAAAAACCTATGCATAGGAAGAGGGTTAGGCTTAAATGTGCTAGTCATATTCTTCATGATGCTCTCTTTATGTTTCAATTCTTATCCTTTATGTGAGCATCATTGAAATCATCATGCCTAGCTAGGGGCATTAAACGATAGCGCTTGTTGGGAGGAAACCCAACTTTATTTTAGTTTCTTGCATTTTGGTTCTGTTTAGTAATAAATAATTTATCTAGCCTCTGTTTTGGTTGTGTTTTTTGTGTTTAATTAGTGTTTGTGCCAAGTAGAACCTTTGGGAAGACTTGGGGAAAGTCTTTGCGATCTTGCTGTAAAAATCAGAAACTTTAGCGCTCACGAGAATTGCTACCATTTTTTACTGGAGAGTGATATTTAGTTAATTCTTTTTGAATATTATTAATAGATAAATTAATCAGGTCCACCAATTTATTTTAGAATTTTATGAGTTCCAGAAGTATACGTTTGATACAGATTACTACATACCGTTCTGTTTTTGACAGATTCTGTTTTCTATGTGTTGTTTGCTTATTTTGATGAATCTATGAGTAGTATCGGAGGGTATGAACCATAGAGAAGTTGAAATACAGTAGATATTACACCAATATGAATTTAGAATGAGTTCACAACAGTACCTAAGTGGTGATTTATTTTCTTATACTAACGGAGCTTACGAGTTTTCTGTTAAGTTTTGTGTTGTGAAGTTTTCAAGTTTTGGGTAAAGATTCGATGGACTATGGAATAAGGAGTGGAAAGAGCCTAAGCTTGGGGATGCCCAAGGCACCCCAAGGTAATATCCAAGGACACCAAAAAGCCTAAGCTTGGGGATGCCCCGGAAGGCATCCCCTCTTTCGTCTTCGTTCATCGGTAACTTTACTTGGAGCTATATTTTTATTTACCACATGATATGTGTTTTGCTTGGAGCGTCATTTTATTTTACTTAGTTTTGCTTGCTGTTTGAATAAAATACCAAGATATGAAATTATTAAATGTTAGAGAGTCTTCACATATCTACATAATTATTTAACTACTCATTGATCTTCACTTATATCTCTTTGGAGTAGTTTGTCATTTACTCGTGTGCTTCAATTATATCCTATGAGTAAATAGTTGAATGAGAGAATATCATAAATCTGAAATTATATATGTTTCATATGCTTATCCCATGGGGAGTAACGACTTCACATATAAGAAGTAGAGGTGTTAAATTTATTGAAGGTTGTCAAACATTGTATTGGTCACTTGAACAATTCATGAAAGAATATTGAAGGAAGAGAGATCTCACATATAAATATACTATCTTGGACATCTTTTGTTGTTGTGAGCACTCATTAAAATATGACATGCTAAAAGGTTGATGTTGGACAAGGAAGACACCGTAATGGGTTATGTTTTCTTATATCTGAAATAAAGTATATTGTCATGGATCATCCAACATGTCAAGCTTGCCTTTCCCCCTCATGCTAGCCAAATTCTTTGCACCAAGTAGAGATACTACTTGTGCTTGCAAACATCCCTTAAACCAGTATTGCCATGAGAGTCCACCATACCTACCTATGGATTGAGTAAGATCCTTCAAGTAAGTTGTCATCGGTGCATGCAATAATAATTGCTCTCTAAATATGTATGCTCTTTTAGTGTGGAGAAAATAAGCTTTATACGATCTTGTGATATGGAAGCAATAAAAGCGACAGACTGCATAATAAAGGTCCCTATCACAGGGGGCAATATAAAGTGACCGTTCTTTTGCATTATGATTTTATGCATCCAACTATAAAAGCGCATGACAACCTCTGCTTCCCTCTGCGAACGGTCTGTCTTTACTTTTATCTTCTACCCTTATGCAAGAGTCATGGTGATCTTCACCTCTCCTTTTTACATTTTATCCTTTGGCAAGATCATTGTGTTGGAAAGATTCTGATATATATATATCCAATTGGATGTAAGGCATCATGAACTATTATTGTTGACATTACCCTTGAGGTAAAAGGTTGGGAGGCGAATCTATAAGCCCCTATCTTTCTCTGTGTCTGATTAAAACTTTGAACCCATAAATATCGCGTGTGTGTTAGCAATTGTGAAAGAATACATGATAGTTGAGTATGTGGGGTTTGCTAAATCAAAGCTCTGACATAGACTCTTCCTAAAAATAAGATGAATTGTAATTGTTTGATGACTGATAACACGGTTTGTTAGTTTTCCAGAAAGTTTATGATCTATACTTTAACATGTGAATAGTTTGTTACTTCATCATGAGGAGCTTTATGAGATGAGCTATTGTTATGATATATAATGATGCTAGAGAAGGTGATTAAAATTATCATTGATCAAACTTGTGCACCTGCTAGCATTCACACTTCATAAATTATTTCTTTTATCATTTACCTACTCGAGGATGAGCAGAAATTAAGCTTGGGGATGCTGATACGTCTCCAACGTATCTATAATTTATGAAGTATTCTAGCTATTATATTATCTGTTTTGGATGTTTATGGGCTTTATTAGACACTTTTATATTATTTTTGGGACTAACCTATTAACCCAGAGCCCAGTGACAGTTTCTGTTTTTTCCTTGTTTAGAGTATCGTAGAAAAGGAAAATCAAACGGAGTCCAATTGACCTGAAACTTCACGGAACTTATTTTTGGACCAGAAGAAGCCCACGGAGTATCGAAGTTGGACTAGGAGAGTCCCGAGCTGCCCACGAGGGGGGGGGGTGTGCCCACCCCCCTGGGCGTGCCCCCTGCCTCGTGGACAGCCCGGAGCTCCACCGACATACTTCTTCCTCCCATATATATCCATATACCCTAAAAACTTCGGGGAGCAGAATAGATCGGGAGTTCCGCCGCCAGAAGCCTCCGTAGCCACCGAAAACCAATCTAGACCCGTTTCGGCACCCTGCCCGAGGGGGAATCCCTCTTCGGTGGCCATCTTCATCATCCCGTCGCTCTCCATGAAAAGGAGGGAGTAGTTCTCCCTCGGGGTTGCGGGTATGTACCAATAGCCATGTGTTTGATCTCTCTCTCTCTCGTGTTCTTGAGGTGGCACAATCTTGATGTATCGCGAGCTTTGCTATTATAGTTGGATCTTATGATGTTTCTCCCCCTCTACTCTCTTGTAATGGATTGAGTTTTCCCTTTGAAATTATCTTATTGGATTGAGTCTTTAAGGATTTGAGAACACTTGATGTATGTCTTGTGTGGGATACCCGTGGTGACAATGGGGTGTTCTATTGATCCACTTGATGTATGTTTTGGTTATCAACTTGCGGGTTCCGCCCATGAACCTATGCATAGGGGTTGGCACATGTTTTCGTCTTGACTCCCCGGTTGAAACTTTGGGGCACTCTTTGAAGTACTTTGTGTTGGTTGAATAGATGAATCTGAGATTGTGTGATGCATATCGTATAATCATACCCACGGATACTTGCGGTGACATTGGAGTATCTAGGTGACATTAGGGTTTTGGTTGATTTGTGTCTTAAGGTGTTATTCTAGTACGAACTCTATGATAGATCGAACGGAAAGAATAGCGTCATGTTATTTTACTACGGACTCTTGAATAGATCGATCAGAAAGGATAACTTTGAGGTGGTTTCGTACCCTACCATAATCTCTTCGATTGTTCTCCGCTATTAGTGACCTTTGAGTGACTCTTTGTTGCATGTTGAGGGATTGTTATATGATCCAATTATGTTATTATTGTTGAGAGGACTTGCACTAGTGAAAGTATGAACCCTAGGCCTTGTTTCCTAGCATTGCAATACCATTTGTGCTCACTTTTATCATTAGTTACCTTGTTGTTTTATATTTTCAGATTTAAAAAACTATTATCTACTATCCATATTACACTTGTATCACCATCTCTTCACCGAACTAGTGCACCCATACAATTTACCATTGTATTGGGTGTGTTGGGGACACAAGAGACTCTTTGTTATTTGGTTGCAGGGTTTCTTGAGAGAGACCATCTTCATCCTACACCTCCCACGGATTGATAAACCTTAGGTCATCCACTTGAGGGAAATTTGCTACCGTCCTACAAACCTATGCACTTGGAGGCCCAACAACGTCTACAAGAAGAAGGTTGTGTAGTAGACATCAAGTGCTACCACCGTTGGCACTGGCAGGAGCCGAGCGACAGTATGATCGACTTCATCAACATCCATGCCAAGTACGGCTTCGGAAGCCATGGCGCGAGCCTAGCAGGAGTAGGGTTTTACGCCTGGCGGTGGCCTGAACCTATGTAAATTGCCTGTGTGATCTATGTCGCGCTGCCCCACGCTGGTCTGCTCTTTGTGCAACGCGTCGCCCCCTGCCAAACCAGCAATGGACCTCCTAGTCCCCTAGGTGGACGTGGTTTCCCGCGACACACGAGATCACTTAATTGAAGCCATGGCCTCACTTAAGTCGTCTATTATGACTGAAGTCAAGTCCATGTCTAAAGAATTGCTTGAGGGTTTGAAAGTCACTCCCGATCCTTTGCATGTGGTTAATCCAACCGCATCGGAGTCGAAGGCCAATTCTGGCAAGGAGGCAGCTAAAGGTACTCAAACTTCTTCCCCTCAGAACAATAATGGGACGAGAACCTTTGGCTCAGTTCCTCCTCCCCCTTTCTATGGAGGACCGGTCCCTACACTGCGCATTAACCATCTTGGTCCTCCTGCTAAGCTTGTCAAGGGTGCTTTTGCTAATTGGGGTTTTCGCATCAAGTCTTATTTGAATCACAGCTCAACAAACCTTTGGAGAATCATTGAGCAAGGCTTCTACCCGCATGATCCAAACAATTTCACCTCAAGAGAAGAAGTGGACAAGCAATACAATCACTCCGCCTTGTTCATCACTTCGAAGGACCCATTAGAAAATGGGTACCTAAACACACAGGGAATGATCGCCTACAAGCCGGCCGGCAGTTGTGTCGCTGTGTAGAGAGTGGTCGTGTGCTACTACCTCCGTCACATTAGTCCCCTTTATATTATGTGCCATACTTTTCCCTTAAATTTAACCAACAAAATGTTAATGCATGTTATAAAACTTATATAATTGGTAACTATGTTCAAATACGAATTCGACGATATAATCTTTGGCAGCATGCATTCGTATTTTATTAGTTAAATCCTACTTATAAACCAGGACGGGGGTATAGTAGGTAATTAAATCGCAAATGCTTTTTTATTAACCGTATGTGTATGTGGCCTCTCATCCTCCTCTCACACGTCTTGTCACCCTGCTGCCACGGACGGCTTACAGCGTAAGCTTGCGCAGTGTGTGGGGCGTTCTTTTGGCCACACGGTGGCTCGAAGTGGCGCCAATGAATAGTCGGTGAGCCTGTTCCTGCGCAACCTTGTAGGTTCCCGTGCAAGCTTCCCACCCGACTCGGTGAAATCCCCCAAAATCCCAATACTTACCGGCCTGCTATATAAACCCTCACGGTCGGTGAGTCCTGCGTTGCATTTTCCCCTCCCTCCCTGTAGCTTATCTCGTCTGCTTCTCCCACAATCGCCAATGGCACTGATCCATCATTGTCGCTCAGCCACTCCGCCATCATCAGAGGACAGCTCCAGGTGGGAGGCTACACCGCGGCGACGGCGCAGTCCCCAGCATAGTGTAGTGCGTGTGGTGTCCCTGTTGGGTGTGCGTGGAACACCCACCACATGCTCCGCCGCCGCTGCCCGTCGGCTGTTGTTGCCGTCCGCCGTTGCCGCCAAACCACCGTTTACGGCCATGGCTGCCACACCACCGTCAAAAGCCAGGGCCATCGCCCGCTCCACCATCACGACCCAAAGGCGGGAGGTGGCCGTTGTGGCCGCCACCCCATTGCCGGCCACTGTGGCCATCACCCACTCCGCCACCGTGGCCCGAACGCGGGAGGTGGTGGTTGTGGCCGCCGCCCCATCGTCAGCCGCCGTGGCCGCCAGCCCACCTTCGACCGCCGGGATCATCACCCGCTCCGCCACCGCCGCCCGAAGGAGGGAAGAGGAGGTGGAGGCCCGCACGTGCGTCAGCGACCTTGCATGGTACATCGAGTTCCTGCGGGAGGAGGAGGAGCACCTCGTCAAGCATGCGAAGAGCCATACCGCAGCCGTGGCCGCAGCACACGCCGACGCAGAGGCGAGGAATTAGGAGATCTACGAGCAGTCCCGCCGCTTCGAGAGGGTCATCGGGAGTGGCGGAGGGCGTTAGAGGAGAGCGTCGCTGAAGGTGGAGCAGCGGAAGGTACCGCATTGCAGTTGTCCAGCTCGTCGGTAGGCTCCTCCTCGTCTTCCTCTTACTAAGCGCGCTCGGCATAGGAGAGGCTGCTGGAAGTAGTACAAAGCCCCTCCGTAGTAGTAGTATTTAGGGGCTATTTTGTTAATTTCATCTGACTATAGATGTGGTGGAACCATACAACGTACTTAAAATTAGCTAGTATATATAGTTGAACTAGCTATTTCAGTACATGGTTGGCAACAATTGGGGAAAGTTTGGTCGGTTCAGCTATCGAGTTGAACTGTTTGTATAAAGAACAATTGCTTAATCTATGAATGAAATATATGCTTAATTACTGATTTTTAGTTACAAAAATTAGATAGTGCTATTGATTTTTAGCTGCATATTTTGACAAATCGTAGTGTTACAAGGTTGACAAATGGCAATGTTACTAGATCAACAAATGTCAATCTTTCTAGTTTGACAAATGGCAATATACCCAATATGATAGATGCAAATCTTACCAAATTGTCTGTACGTGGTTGCACACGGGTCATCCGAAAAAACTGTTTGCGTTGAAGGGAGGTACTAATCCTGCTTGCTAGATTTTATCTTGGCTTAGCGCCGAAGTCTCTCTTTGCATACCTTATTCAATCTGAACCATTTGCGTTAAAGAGATGCACAAATCCTGCGCGGCGAATTTTCCCCCGGCTTACTGCGGAAGACCATAACTCTCACTTTGCATACAGGTGTTCTATCTAAAACGTTTGCGATGAAGAGCTGCACAAATCCTGCTCGGCACATTTTCCCTTGGCTACTGGGGAGGCTGTCGGTTTACATACGGGTGTTCTATCTAAAAAATTTGCGATCAAGAGCTGCACAAATCCTGCTTGGCATATTTTTGCTAGGCTTCCCGACGAAGTTGTCGGTTTGCATATGGGTGTTCTAACTAAAACGTTTGCGATGAGTGTTTTATATCTAAAACCGTATTAAACTGCAGGTTGGGTGCCATTAATGGAGAGGGTGTGAGCAAGGCGGGCAGCCATGGAAGTCAGAGGGCTCGCTTCCTAGTAAGCCTGTGCGGCGTACAACTCGCATGCTTCCTGGTGAGCTTGCGCATTGTAGTACAGCTCGCACGCTTCCTGGTGAGCCTGCGCATTGGAGTACAGCTCGCATGCCTCCCGTTCAGTCAAGCACCTGTCTGCATGGCACCTCCTAGCCATTAAAAATGTGAGGCGTGGCGTCACGTGAATGGTTAACAGAACACACACGATTTTATACAAAACGTTTGAGATGTTACAGTGGCGGCTATTTGTTTCAAAATGCCTTTGTTGGTCGTTATTCGAGTGCGCCATCTCTCAAAATGGACACGAAAAATAGCACAGCATGTTGGGTGCCATTCCATGATAGCATGCCAAGTTTCATGAATTTCAGACGAGTTTTGGATTTACTAGAATTTAAAACCAAAGTATATCAACATTTTGTCGGCAATCAACAGTGCCCTGGTGTTTGAAATTCATTCCCATTTCTTGCATGGGACCTAAGCATGCACCCGAGGACACAGATTTGATTTATCAACAAATTTATATGCACTGGAGCATGTGCATGTAGTTCAAATTTGAATTATGCACATAAAATGCCTAGAAAACCCAGTTAATGTATAAAAATGTCCAAACGAACCCCGAAAAATTCCAAAATTTAACACAACACTCCTGTTGTTCTATGTTGACACTAGCAATTGTTTTAAGCAATAAGAGGCAACGGATATTGGTTCGTCCCCAAAGGTGGCACGTTCCCTACCGGAACCATCAGACTTGTTGTGAGAAGCTTATACCCAAACCTGCCCCAAATGGGACAAAAAATTTACCACGACATGTTGATGCCGCTCCATGATAGCATGCCAAGTTTCATGAATTTCATACGGGTTTTGGATTTACTAGAATTTAAAAACCATGTATCTTAATGTTTGCGACTGAGTGACGGTGGCAGGGTGTTTGACATTCATTCCCATTTCTTGCATGGGACCTAAGCATGCAACCAAGGACACATATTTGAATTTTCAACCAATTTATATGCATTAGAGCATGTGCCTGTAGTTCAAATTTGAAGTATGCGCATAAATGCATTGAAAACTCAATTAACGTATAAAATGTCCAAATGAACTCCGAAAATTTTCAAAATTTAACACAACACTCCTGTTGTTCTATGTTGACACTAGAGAAAAAATTGAAATCAAGAAGAGGCAACAGATATTGTTTCGTCTAGAAAGGTGAAACGTTCCCTACCATAACAATGAGGCTTGTTGCAAGAAGCTCTGGTTTGTGAGAAGCTTATAACCCAACCTACCCCAAACGGGACAATATTTCCAGACGAGTTTTCAATTTACCAGAATTTTAAAACCATGTATCTCAATGTTAGCGGGCGAGCGACGGTGGCAAAGGTGTTTGACATTCATTCCCATTTCTTGCACGTGACCTAAGGTTGCAACCAAGGACACACATTTGATATTTCAACCCGTTTATATGCACTGGAGCATTTGCATGTAGTTCAAATTTGAATTATGCACATAAACGCATAGAAAACTCAGTTAATGCATAAAAATGACGAAGCAAACCACGAAAAAAAATCCAAAAATGACACAACACTCCTGTTGTTCTATGTTGCCACTAGAAATGTTTGGAAAGCATGAAGAGGCAACAGATATCATTTCGTCCACAAAGAAGACATGTTTCCCTACCAGAACCATGAGGCTTCTTGTGAGAGGTTCTGGTTTGTGAGAAGATTATACGATAACCTACCCCAAATGGGACAATATTTTTTACCCCAGCATGTTGATGCCATTCCACGATAGCATGCCAAGGTTCATAAATTTTAGACGAGTTTTGGATTTACTAGAATTACAAAATCAAGTACCTCAACGTTTGCGAGAGAGCCACGGTGCCGTGGTGTTTGAAATTCATCCCCATTTCTTGCATGGGACATAAGCATCAACCCATGCACACATATATCATTTTACAACCCATTTTGGTGCACCGGAGCATGTGCATGTAGTTTAATTTTGAATTGTGCACCTGAAATGCCTAGAAAACCAAGTAATATATAAAAATGTCCAAACGAACCCTGAATAATTCCAATTGTTTTGACGACACACCTGTAGTTGCATGGTCACTGCAGACAAAAGTTCTAGCAATTCAAACACCATACTTTGCAGCTATGACCCCATTATGTAATTCAAATCAAGACGAAAAATCAAGTAGATCGCACAAAGTTCATTATCACCAACCGTGTGAGATGTAGCACACAATATCTTGGAGCTGTTGGGTTCTATGGTAGGGTGCGTCGACTGCAAACTAAAATTTTCCTACGCGCAGAACAACCAAGAACATGCTACGGGAGATGGATCACAGTTCGTTACCACTAGACGCGTAGTGTCGTCCTGCAGAAGAAGAGTTGGTGCAGCGCATCCGCGTGGATCGTCTCCTCCTTGTTCGATCTCCCTCGAACAGCCGGTTGCCGGATCGGCGCAGGTGCACTGCCTCTAACAGTATCCACGCATGTAGGAGGAACGTCGTGTGGTGGACTGCTAGGTCCGATCACACAATCGGCAGCGAATGGAGGTGTCTATTCGCAACACATGAAAACCCTAGTGACAACACCGAAGCGATAAAATCGCCTGAGTGTGCAGCACATCCACTTTAAATAGCGTCGGTTGTGGGCTCAGCACTTGGGCCTCTCATGGACCCTAAAGCCCATAAGTCTACTCGGCCACAATCCGAACACAGATCGGATCACATCCGACCAGTGTCCTCGGATCCGACCTCATAGGTTCCTTCCCTTAAGCGCGCGACCCCTTAGGTTCAAGCCGGCTTGGTCGCAGTTCGGATCATCTCCGAACTGCATGGTTGGTAGCAGCCCCTAGCAAGGCATGCCGATCACCAAGCAGACTATGAAGCTGGTTAGGTGAACCTGTACATCATACTTCCATTCCTTTTGCCACACGATATATGTTGTCAGGCTCGAGGCGAGTCTGTCATCCTTTTGCTATCCCGACCTCTTTCTCGTTTCAATGATGCCGACCACAAACCAGATTATCTCATAACCCTTGTCGCATGGCCATGCTTATCCTGGTCGGATCGCACGAGGGGCCCAGAGTATATCTCTCCTGATTGGAGGGGCAAATCCCATCTTGCTCGACCATGTCTCGCAGCATGGGTCTGGACAAGCCCGAAACCTACCTTTGTAACTACCCAGTCATGAAGTAGCGTTTGATTGGCCCAAAGCAAGTCTGTCACCATCCCGAGTACATGCGCCAGCTCAGGTCTTAGGACATAGAACGTATGTTGTACTAGAGACTCACAGATGACATATCGCTGCGTCTCATAGTTGGGTCAGTCCGACTCGGACCTTATCTCGACTCGGATCTGACTACGTCGAATCCGACCAGATCCTTCCAAGTCCATATTATCCGGTTAGCATTCAATGCCCCATGGCTAGTGAGACCAAGCCATTGACCGTGTTATATTCTAGTCTAGTTGGCTGCGCATCCACACAGATCTTTCGACTAGGGACCTTTTAGGATAGTCATCATACAATGCATAGTCCTACAAACAAGTCACGTACTTGCTGGTACACATCATTGATAATGTCCAAGGACTATCTTTATTCATAAACACATAGGAAATATCATCATACATGATTGCCTCTAGGGCATATCTCCAACAGTCTCCCACTTGCACTAGAGTCAATCAAATAGACATCTAATTCCCATAGCTCTAACGTTCCCCTCATGCTTGGATTGTGGAATCGGCTTAGTCAACGGATCTGCAACATTTGCATCCTTGTGAATTTTTCATAACTCAACATCACCATTCTTTACGATCTTTTGTATCACGTGATATTTTTGATCTATGCGTCTGGTCTTGTGGTGATCCCTCGGCTCCTTGGCTTGTGCGATGGAACCAGAATTATCACAATAAAGGTCCAACGGTTTTACCAAGGCTGGGAAAAATACCAAGATCATCCAGAAAATGCCAGACCCAAACACCTTGCTTTGCAGCTTCACAAGTCGCAATGTATTTGGCTTCTGTGGTAGAATCAGCCACCGTATCTTGGTTGGAACTCATCCAGCTCACTACTCCTCTGTTCATGACATACACGAATCCGTACTGTGATCGACAATCATCTATGTCGGTTTGGAAACTAGCATTGGCGTAACCCCTTACGACGAGCTTTTCCTTACCTCCATAAACTAGGAACATCTCTTTAGTCCTTTTTAGGTACTTCAAAATAGTCTTTACCGCTGGCCAGTGACTCTCACCCGGGTTGCCCTGGTATCTACTTGTTAGGCTTATTACAAAAGCAACATCAGGCCATGTACATATCATGTCATACATGATGGATCCAATTGCCGAGGCATACGGAATCCGACTCATCCTGCTTCGCTCATCAGATGTCGAAGGACTCTGAGTCTCGCTTAGCCCTATACCATGTGAGACAGGCAAGAACTCTTTCTTGGCCTCACTCATGTTGAACCGCTTCAACACATTATCTATGTACGTGCTTTGGCTCAAGACGAGCAACCTTCTCGATCTATCTCTATAGATCTTGATGCCTAAAATGTAAACTGCCTCACCAAGGTCCTTCATTGAAAACTTGCCATTCAATGATTCCTTGACGAAGTTCAGCATCGAAACATCATTTCCGATCAGTAGTATGTCATCCACATACAAGATCAAAAACACAATCGAGCTCCCACTTAACTGCTTGTATAAACAAGCGTCCTCATCGCTTTTGATGAAACCGAGACCAGTGACGACCTCATCAAAACGAATGTTCCAACTCCGAGATGCTTGCCTCAACCCATAAATGGATCTCTTGAGCTTGCATACTTTACTAGTGCTAGTCTCGACAAAACCCTCGGGATGTATCATATACACGTACTCGGTTAAATTTCCATGAAGGAAATCTGTTTTGACATCCATCTGCCATATCTCGTAATCGAAATATGCAGGTATAGCTAGTACGATCCTCACTGACTTCAGCTTTGCTACCGGCGAGGAAGTCTCGTAGTAGTCAATTCCTTGAACTTGTCCATAACCTTTAGCGACAAGCCGAGCTTTGTGGATCTGAACATTTCCATCCACATCGGATTTCTTCTTAAAGACCCAATTGCAGCCAATGGCCTTTACGCCAGGCGGCGGATCAACCAAGTCCCATACTTGATTTTCATCCATGGACTTTAACTCGGATCTCATGGCCTCTAGCCATGCCTCGCAATCCAGGCTCACCATCGCTTCCGCATACGTGGCCGGCTCGTTGCTTTCTAGCAACAATACATCACGCACTCTGCACAATCTTTTCGACCTCCGTGGTTCCGGTGCCGCTTCTACTACGGGTTCCCTGACTGACTCCTGTATGATCTCATCACCCGCCGAGCCATCCCCGAGTGGTACTCAAATTTATTTGAGTTGGACCGTCCTCCCACTGGCCTCCTGACTGAGAAACTCTTTCTCAAGGAAAACCCCATTCCGAGCGACAAACACTTTGTTCTCTTCCTGGTTGTAGAAGCTATATCCCAAGGTTTCCCTCAGATATCCCACGGATATGCATTTATCCGACTTGGGTGTAAGCTTGTCTAATATAAATCGCTTGACAAATGCTTCACAATCCCAAATCTTTCGAAAAGATAGGCTGGGACTTTTCCCGGTCCACATCTCATGTGGTGTCTTATCTATGGATTTTGATGGTACTCAGTTAAGTGTGAAAGTTGTAGTTTCTAGAGCGTATCCCCAGAATGACAAGGGTAAATCTGATTTGCTCATCATTGAATGGACCATGTCCAACAAGGTCTTATTCCTCTGTTCCAACACGCCGTTTCTCTGTGGAGTACCCGGAGGTGTGAGCTGAGGTACTATACCTCGGCTTTTCAGATGATCATCAAACTCCTGGCTCATGTACTCACCTCCATGATCTGATCGTAGAAGTTTTATAGTATTGCCGAGCTGATTCTCAACCTCGTTCTGAAACTCTTTGAACTTTTCAAAACTTTCCGACTTGTGCCTCATCTAATAGATATATCCATATCTACTCAAGTCGTCGGTAAAAGTCATGAAGTACTGATAGCCACCTCTAGTGGTTGTGCTCATTGGACCACACACATCGTTGTGTATAAGCTCCAATAGCTCGGACGCCCTCCCGCAACTCTTTGCGAAAGGAGACTTAGTCATCTTGCTAAGCAAGCATGATTCACATGTCTCGATGTCGGAGTAATGGGCCACGGGTAGGCTAACCCGACGCCCATAACCTTTCAAGATATCGGGGCTGACCGCGCCCCTTAGGATGCCAAGGTAAAGAGCCGCCTTCTGGAAGCCGACTGGAGAAATAGTCGGATGCCCGTAGACGGCCGAGTCCAGAAGGCGAGGTCGAGACGAGCCGACTCCTGCCAGGCGGCTTCCAGAGAAGCCGGCTCCGAGGAGTCGGCCCACGGTCCCTTCAAAGCCCGTACCCACATCAAGGGGGACGGGGCGGGGGATGGATACAGTGCAGCCCATCCCCTCCCCTTCCTAAGGGTTGGCGCGGCCACAGTGTGCTGTACCAACGAGGAGCCTCGCCCGGCGTGGCATTGTTGCCATGCCAGCCCTGACGTCACCACGGGCAGGCGGAGTCCTGCCCCCACGACGACCTGTTTGTATGGACCAAGGACGACGGGCCCCACCAGTCAGCGAGAGTCCAAAAGACGGCGAAGAGCCCTACCAATCAGACCCGATGGGAGTCGGCCCCTAGGAGTCGGCCTCCTCCTCCCACGGGCCCCACACGCCATTAACTAGACAAGACGGGGAGTGGCCACAGTAATCGCCCGCCATGACGGTGGTGCTGTAGCTTGTGTTATTAGAAGTGCCGCTACAGTGATCAGCAGCTGGCAAGACCCCCAAGCAGCGGGTACGGCCTGTCGGCGTCATACCAGACCAGTCGGCGGGACGCCCCATCAGCGGGTCCCAGCAGTCGGCGGAGAAGTCGGTGGCCGAAGAGACTGGTGGCTGGGCCTACGCCCAATCATATTACCCTTTTACCCCTGGGGGTAGGCCTATATAAACCCCCTAGGGCACCCATGCAAAGGGTTCGGACCCATTAGAACTAGGCCAGAGATATAGGAAGGAGAAAGCTAGCCTTGCCTTCTCCTACCTCCAGATACAGCTCGAGGAGCACCCTTGTACTCACTTTGCCTTAGTGATCATGCGGAGACCCCGTAGAGCAGGACTAGGGGTGTTATCTCCTAGGAGAGCCGCGAACCTGGGTAAAGTACGCAGGCGTTCGTGTCTACGCCTAATCCCGCTTCCGGGCACCGGCGACGTTCTACTTGCTCCCACCATGATAAGCCATCCTTTGGCATATGTCGCACCCAACCCCCGACATTTGGCGCCCACCATGGGGCAAGGTGCACCGTCATCCGGAGACCTGTTCTAGACGGGAACCCTTTTTCTCCCTGGCGAGCGCAGCCAGCCCGGCACGCCAGACAGAGTCTGCGCCGACGCGCTACTTGGCGCAGAAATTGCCTGCGCGGCCAGTTGCCTCGCCGATCTTGTCGGTGAGGTCTGCCTCTCCGGCGAGCCCGCATCTGACGCGGGCATAGGCGATCCCGAGAGCCTCCTCGCGGGCCTCCTCGACCAACTCCACGTCGCCAGCGAGCCTGTTGTGGACTTGGAGTCCGTAGGCTCCACCGATCCGATGCTGGTCGACTCCGACACCGCGTCACTCGACGGGTTCCCCACCAATGTGGTGGTCTACGACGAGCCGCTCCCTCGTGCCGAGAGCGGCGGAAGCACCATCATAGAGGTACTTGTCATCGGTCACGGCGAGCACTCCGACGGAGGTGCTCGCGACCTGCTTGATGCGGCACTACAAGACCTGACTGCGCCCATTCCCGAAGATGCCGACACCGAGACGCTGGAGGCGCGCCGCCTTCAGCTTGTCGAAGGCACCAAGAAGCTGGCCAGCATGAGACGCCTGTCGGAGGCCTATTAGCGCGAGATGGACCGTGTTGTGGGCGGCACGCCGGCTCCCGCCAAGCCCAGCTGCCTTGGCGTAGTCCAGCAGCGCGGCGTGGCCATCGCCAACGTGTTCAGGGAAGATCGCCCCGTCTACACCACGCCGGCGGAAAACATCCGAGCTGCCCAAGCGGCAGCAGACGAGCTGGACAAGTACGAGGGTGAGGAGCGTCGCCTAATGGCGGAGCGCGTTCAGGGGCTCCTCGATGCGGCTGCCGAGCAGAACGAGGTCGGCTGCCGCACTGACGCGCTGCGTCGGCATAATGACGACCTGCACCCCCGCCGAGACCAAGGCGCGACATCTCAGACGCTGACCGGTGGCGTCCGTGGAAGAAAAGACAAGGAGCCGGCTGCTAGCCACAGTCGGACTCATATCACCATAGAGCGCGACCAAGACGGCCGCCCAAGAGCAATGGAACGACGGGACGACTGTCGGCCTCCTCCCCCTCGCAGGGAAAGGCGAGTCTCCCGGCCGCCTGTTGACCACCCGACACTCGGCGACCGTCTTGGCCGCCGAGAGGGAGTCGGAGAGAATGATGCCCGCCACCAGATCGACCGTCTCCACCGATCCCTGGCACTTGGAGAAGAAGATGAGCTGGGCCCGTCGTGCTTCGGCCCCCGCATTCGAGACGAGCCTTTCCCTAGAGGGTTCACACTCCCAAGAGACACGCCCAAATACACCGGCTCTGTGAAGCCAGAAGATTGGCTAGTTGACTACTCCACAACAGTCAGCATAGCAAATGGCAACAAGCGTGTTGCCATGAAGTATGTTCCGCTCATGCTCCAGGGCACAGCCCGGACTTGGCTGAACAACTTGAAGCCCTGCAGCATCAACAGTTGGGTCGACTTCACCGATGCCTTCGTCCACAACTTCACCAGCATGTACAAGCGGCCTCCCAAACCTCGCCAGTTTTACTTGTGCATGCAAGGCCCCAACGAGTCAACTCGCGACTACCTCACGCGCTGGGCCGAGCTCCGTAACTCCTGGGAGGGCGTGCACGAGGTGCAGTCCATCGAATACTTCACTGCCGGGTGTCGAGAGGGCACCCTCGTCAAGCACAAGCTCCTCTGCAATGAGCTAGAGACCCTCGACGAGCTGCTGATCATAGCAGACAAATATGCCATGGCCGACTCCTCCATGAAAGCGGAAATACAAGTTAGTGCGACTGGCAAGGTGGCTCCTCATGTTCCTCGAACCCTGGCTGGAGACGCTAGTCGGCGTCAACAACAGAACGACCACAAGCGCAAGGCCATGCAGTCGGCTTCCACCAGCCGGCAGGTGGCAACAGTCAAAGACCAGCAGCCAGAAGGGCCGCCTCCGCCCAAACGACAGAAGGGCGGCAAGCCCAACTGGTTGCCGGCTTTCTCATATGAGCAGACTTTGGTGCTCCTGCAAATTCCATAGTGGTGCGAAGTCGTCCAACCACACCACTCGGAAGTGCCACTAGCTCACCAGGATCGTCAAGGGAGACAGCCTCATGCCACCCCCGCCTGCTGGGCAGCCGCCTCCTCCTCCCCCCAGCAGCCGGCGGTCAGACCAGTCGGTGCAATACAAGATGAATACCCAGAAGAGCATGGAGCCTATGTCATCTTCACCAGTGTGGTCGATGATCGACGTAGCAGGTGGCTGCAGCAACGAGAAGTAAATGCGGCAGCATCAGAGACCCCAGAGTTCATGCATTGGTCTGAAAAGCCCATCAGCTGGAGTAGAGCTAACCACCCGGAGGTGATGCCTAAGCCCGGCTCCTATGCCATGATTTTGGATACCACCTTTGCCACGGACAAGCGAGCAGCTCACTTCTCCCGAGTCCTGATAGACGGCGGCAGCAACATTAACATCCTATACAAGGATACCATGGAGAAATTAGGAATCAGACAAAGGCAGCTTCAGCCCAGCCGGACAGTATTCCATGGCATAGTTCCTAGCCTTTCCTGCTCACCAATCGGCAGATTCTGATAGACATCCTCTTTGGGGACAAAGATCATTTCCGCCGAGAGTCGGTATGGTTTGAAGTGGTGGACCTTGAGAGCCCATACCATGCGTTACTTGGCCGGCCTGCCCTGTCCAAGTTCATGGTTGTTCCCCACTATGCCTACCTCAAGATGAAGATGCCGAGTTCCAAGGGGATTCTGACCATAACTGGCGACTACAAGAAGTCGTCCGCCTGCGCAGCAGAGAGCACTCGATTGGCCGAGTCCCTCGTGATCGCAGCTGAGAAGTGGCTCCTTGACCAGGTTGTGGCGATGCAAGCAAGCAGCCAGAGATGTCGCCCGATCCCAAGGAGTCAGAAGCTGAGGGCTCATTCAAGCTAGCCAAAGAAACAAAGAAGATACCCTTGGACCCAGAGCACCCGGAGAGGTACGCTGTCATAGGTACAAACCTCGACAGCAAATAGGAAGGCGAGCTCGTCGATTTCCTCCATGAGAATCGAGACATCTTCGCATGGTCCCCCAAAGACATGCCAGGTGTCCCGACGGATTTCGCCGAGCACAAATTACACGTCCGGTCTGATGCCAAGCCAGTCAGGCAGCCCTTGCACCGCCTATCAGAAGAGAAGAGAAGAGTCGTCGGAGAAGAAATTGCCCGGCTGCTGGCAGCTGACTTCATCATGGAGGTGTTCTTTCCAGAGTGGTTGGCCAACCCGGTCCTTGTGCTGAAGAGGAACAAGTAGTGGTGTATGTGTATTGATTACACTAGCCTCAACAAAGCATACCCCAAGGACCCGTTTGCTTTACCAAGAATCGGCCAAGTAAAAGACTCCACAGCCGGATGCGAGCTGTTGAGTTTTTTGGATGCATATTCAGGATACCACCAGATCAAGTTGAACCCGGCTGACAGACTGAAGACCGCCTTCATCATGCCATTTGGAGCCTTCTGCTACATGGCTATGACGTTCGGCTTGAGGAATGCCGGCGCCACCTTTCAACGTTGCATGCAGAAGTGCCTCCTCAAGCAACTCAGCAGAAATGCCCACGTTTACGTGGACGATGTGGTGGTGAAGACGGAGAAGCGTGGAACGCTGCTAGAAGACCTCAAGGAGACCTTTGAGAACTTGCGCCGATTTCAAATCAAGCTCAACCCAGAGAAATGCGTCTTTGGAGTATCAGCCGGCCAGCTTCTTGGCTTCCTGGTCTCCGAACGCGGCATAGAATGCAACCCTGTGAAGATCAAGGCCATTGAGAGGATGGAAGTACCCAGCCGACTGATGGACGTACAGAAGTTCACCAGCTGTTTGGCATCCATCAGCCGATTCATCAGTCGGCTGGGCGAGAAGGCTCTCCCCCTATACCAACTCATTAAGAAGACCACTTTTTTCAAGTGGAACCACAAGGCTGACGAAGCTTTTCTCCAGTTGAAGAAGATGTTGACTACTCCACCTGTCCTGGTGGCTCCGACTCCTAAGGAGCCCATGCTCCTATACATCGCCGCCACCAGCCGAGTGGTCAGCACAGTCATCATGGTAGAACGCAAGGAGGAAGGCAAAGCACTACCAGTCCAGAGACCGGTATATTATTTGAGCGAAGTACTGTCGACCTCTAAGCAAAACTACCCCCACTACCAGAAGATGTGCTACGGTGTGCACTTCACCATCAAAAAATTGAAACCGTACTTTCAAGAGCATCCAATCACTGTGGTCTGCACAGCTCCACTGGCCGAGATCATTGGAAGTCGGGATGCTTCGGGACGAGTGGCCAAATAGGCCATAGATCTGCCCCCCTACACCATCTACTACCAGCCTCGCACCGCCATCAAGTCACAAGCGCTGGCCGACTTCCTCATCGACTGGGCCCAGACCCAGTACTTGCCACCAGCGCCTGACTCCACCCATTGGTGGATGCATTTTGATGGCTCCAAAATGCGCACCGGCTTGGGAGCCGGCATCGTCCTCACCTCTCCCAAAGGCGACAAGCTCAAATATGTGCTGCAAATCCACTTTGCCACCTCCAACAACGTTGCCGAATACGAGGCACTCATTCACGGGCTCCGGCTTGCCAAAGAGCTCGGCATTCACCGGATCATGTGCTATGGGGACTCCGACTTGGTGGTCCAGCAGTCGTCAGGCGACTGGGACGCCAAAGATGCAAACATGGCGAGCTACCGCTTCCTCGTACAGCAACTCAGTGGATATTTTGAGGGATGCGAGTTTCTCCATGTGCCAAGAAACGACAACGAGCAAGGAGACGCCCTGGCACGAATCGGCTCCACCCGTCAAGCAATACCAACCGGCGTCGCCCTTCAGCGCCTTCTCAAACCGTCTGTCAAGCCATCACCAGAGTCAGATTCTATCTTCGTGCCGGCTCCTCCTAAAGCAGTCGGATCCGACTTGAGAGCTCAATCAGCCGGCACGGGAGTTCTGATGGATGGCCCGGGGGTCATAGCAGTCGCACCCGGCCCGGGGACTTCAGAACCCGGCCCGGGGACTACAGCGACTAGCCCGGGGACTTCAGAACTCGGCCCGAGGACTGCACCAATCGGCCCAGAGACTTCATCAGCACAGCAAGCGGCTGCCGACTCCAACCCGCCGCCTCCCGGCCCAGCCGCCCTTGTCCAAGTTGCAGTCTTGACAGTTGTAGAAGTCGCAGCACCTTCATGGTCCCAGCCCATCCTTAGTTTTTGGTGAACAAATAGCTACCGACCGATGAGATCTCGGCCCGGCAAGTGCAACATCGGGTAGCAGCCTACACCATTGTCAACAGAGAGCTTGTGAGGCGCAGTGTCACTGATGTCTACCAGCGCTGCGTGGAGCCGGAGCAAGGCCAAGCGATTCTCAAAGACATCCATCAAGGCGAGTGTGGCCACCATGCAGCTTTAAGAGCACTCATCGCCAAAGCCTTCCGCCATGGTTTCTTCTGGCCGACTGCTCTTGAAGACGCCAAGGAATTGGTCCAAAAATGCAAAGGGTGCCAGAAGTTCCGTTCCAAGCCACATCAGCTGGCTTTTGCGCTCAAGACTATTCACATTGCCTGGCCCTTTGCTGTCTGGGGCCTGGACATGGTGGGGCCATTCAAAACAGCGCGAGGTGGCATGACCCATCTGCTTGTCGCGGTGGACAAGTTCACCAAGTGGATAGAGGCCAAACCAATCAAGAAGCTGAACGGTCTAACTATTGTGACTCTCATCTCCGACATCACCATCAGATACGGCATACCGCACAGCATCATCACCGACAATGGCACAAACTTTGCCAAAGGTGCCTTGGCCCGTTTCTGCACGACGCAGGGCATCAGACTGGACTTAGTGTCTGTTGCCCATCCGCAATCAAACGGACAACTAGAGCGAGCAAACGGCCTCATCTTCTCCGGCATCAAGCCTCGACTGGTCGAGTCTCTGGAGCGTTCGGCCGGCTGTTGGCTCGACGAGCTGCCGGCCGTCCTCTGGAGCCTGCGCACAACTCCAAACAAGTCAACCGGCTTCACGCCCTTCTTCCTCGTCTACGGTGCCGAAGCCGTCATCCCAACGGACATAGAGTTCGACTCCCCTCGAGTGACCATGTACACCGAAGAGGAGGCATAAGAAGCATGTCAAGATGGTGTCGATCTGCTGGAAGAGGGCCGACTGTTAGCACTCAGTCAATCGAGCATCTACCAGCAGAGCCTGCGCCGATATTATAACCAAAAGGTCAAGCAGAGATCTTTCCAAGAGGGAGACCTTGTGCTCCGGCTGATCCAGCGAACAGCCAGTCAGCACAAGCTCTCAGTGCCTTGGGAAGGCCCCTTCGTCATCAGCAAAGTGCTAGGCAACGACTCCTACGACCAGATTGATGCTTAGAAGCCTCGAGCATGCAGGAGGGACGACTCCGGAGGAGACGGAACGGCCGTGGAACACGAACCTCCTCCGAAGATTTTACAGTTAAAGCAGTATGTACCACGCTACCTTTTGTATTAAGTACGAAGACTCCGGGTCAGCTCGGGGACTGCCCTCTTTTATCTATATGATAAGAATCATGCCCATAAGTGTGTTATTTTTTATGCCGCTTGGCACCGGGTCCGACTAGTCTGTAACGCCCTCGATGCGGCTATATCTCCTACGTGTCAGAGAACGACTTAGAGGCATATCTGCATTGAAAGCAATGTCGCAAGTAAGGTAATCTTCACAACAACCCATGTAAATATATAAAAGGGGAAAGGATACATAGTTGGCTTACACTCGCCACGTCACATAAATACATGAATAACATTACAATCATCCAATACACTCATGGTCCGACTACGGTACCAAAATAAAGATCAACCCCACATGCGACACGGACCCCGATCGCCCCAACTGGGCACCACTACTGATCATCTGGGGAAGACACATAGTGACGACAAGAGTCTTCATCGAACACCCACTTGAGCTCAAGCGCATCATCTGGAATGGTATCATCGGTCCCTACATATGGTTTTGGAAGTAAACTGTGAGTCACGGGGACTCAGCAATCTCGCACCCTCGTGATCAAGACTATTTAAGCTTATAGGTAAGGCAAGGTAATATGTGGAGCTGCAGCAAGCGACTAGCATATATGGTGGCTATCCTGTTCGCAAAAGAGAGCGAGAAGAGAAGGCAAAGCACGAACGAAGAACTATGATCAAGAAGTGATCCTAGAATAACCTATGTCAAGCATTACTCCAACACCGTGTTCACTTCCCGGACTCCGCCGAGAAGAGACCATCACGGTTACGCACGCGGTTGATTCATTTTAATTAAGTTAAGTTTCATGTTATCTACAACTGAACATTAACAAATTCCCATCTGCCCATAACCGCGGGCACGGCTTTCGAAAGTTCAAATCCCTGCAGGGGTGTCCCAACTTAGCCCATCACAAGCTCTCATGGTCAACGAAGGATATTCCTTCTCCCGAGACATTCCAATCAAACTCGGCATCCTGGTTTACAAGACATCCTCGACAATGGTAAAACAAGTCCAGCAACACCGCCCGAATGTGCCGACAAATCCCGATAGGAGCTGCACATATCTCGTTCTCAGGGCACACTCAGATTGTCCAAACTTCCGGTAGGCCAGCCAGAGTTGCCCCTGGTGGCCACCGGCGGCTGATGAGGTGGACCAACACTCAGAGGAGCACTGGCCTGGGGGGTTAAATAAGGTGACCCTTGGGCTCCGGAAACCCAAGGGAAAAAGAGGCTAGGTGACAAATGGTAAAACCAAGGTTGGGCATTGCTGGAGGAGTTCTATTCAAGCCGAACTGTCAAGGGGTTCCCATTATAACCCAACCGCGCAAGGAGCACAAAATCCGGGAACATAACACCGATATGACAGAAACTAGGGCGGTAAGAGTGGAACAAAACACTAGGCATAAGGCCGAGCCTTCCACCCTTTATCAAGTATATAGATGCATTAAGATAACAAGATAATATGGTGATATCCCAATCAATAAACAATGTTCCAACAAGGAACGATCTCCAATCTTCACCTGCCACTAGCAACGCTATAAGAGGGGCTGAGCAAAGCGGTAACATAACCAATCAACGGTTTGCTAGGACATGGTGGGTTAGAGGTTTGACATGGCAGTTTGGGAGGCATGATAAGAAAGTGGTAGGTATCGTAGCATAGGCATAGCAAAAGAGCGAGCATCTAGCAAGCAAAGATAGAAGTGATTTCGAGGGTATGATCATCTTGCCTGCAAAGTTGTCAGAGTTGACTTGAACCTCATAAACAAACTCAACGGGCTCCTTGTTCGCGAACTCGTCTCCCGGCTCTACCCAAACAATACAAACAAGCAAAAGGAACACAATCAACCACGTGCAATGCTCAAACAACATGATGCAAACATGGTATGCTATGCGGGATGCGATATGTGATGCATATGCAAGATTTGACAAGGAATGATTGAACCTGACCTCAACTTGGAAATCCAAGAGTGCCACTGGAAGGTGAGGTGATTTCGGTTGAAATCGATATAAATATCACCGGAATCGAATGCATGGTTTGGAAATGGCAAGCAAAACAAATATGGCACCGGTCTGCGATAATCAGCAAGTAGCCATCTAAATGCATCAAGATAATCATGCTACATCTCTCAAACATGACAACAAAATACATGGCAGGGATCCACTCATGATGCTAGACAAAAGATGAACACTGAGCTACGGCTAATTCATCCATTAACATGTTCAAACAAGCATGGCAAAAGTGCAAACGGTAACAGGTTTCAGACTTAGTGAAATTAACACAAGTTTGGAATTTAACATCAGGAAGCACACTTTAGAGCATGAAAACTATATGCTACAAGAACTTAACATGACAAAGTAAGGCATGACATGTAGCTACTCAAAGCACTTAACAAAAGTCCCTTAGTGACCTTGAGGCAAAAAGGGATCAGAAAATACAATTGCAAGCATGTGAACATGGCAAAAACATAAACAGATCTCAGACTTAGTGAAAAACTGGAGCATGCAAATCAGTTAACGAGTAGGCATGTTCACGATCTCGATGCACTCACTACAGAGCATGGCATGACAAACTAAGCATACACCCATCAAGAATACATATCATAGAAGCTAGACATGGCAATAACAACAACATATCATGCACGGATCAATAGCAACATCCTCGGCAAACTCGCTAACAAGTCAACAATCTGCCATGATTCACGAAATAGCAAAAGTAGAGCTCGATTGACTCAAGCTAGGTTGCTCCATAAATGCAAACAAAGACATGGATGGATAAAGCACCAAAATGTTAACAAATCATCCTTACTGATCATCCTCAAAAGAGGCACGGATCACTAGGAAACAACATGAACATATGGCATATTGACAAAATTAGATCAAGGACTTAGTGAAATTCTAAGTCCCTGAAATCAGCATTACCGATTACGCTACTTTGCAAGCTTGTGCTAGTCATCACACACATCACAAAAATACATGGTAAGCACCTCTATAAATATGGCATGGCATATAACAAAACTCATGTAGAGCTCAGGAGCATATCATGCACACATTAATCATGGAAAAAATGACAAATATCTATTTGATGCAGCAGATATGACAAATATATCACATAGCCCTCTTCCAACAGCATTTCGGGCATCAAGATGAGCTCAAATGAAAATGACGCAATGATATGAAATGATATACTCTTTGAGACGAACATTTTGGTATGCTACACGCGCAAATCGGAGCTACGGATGCAGAGATACAACATGATGAAAATCGCAAAAAAACTAGGGTTACGGGATAAAAGTTAACCGCCTCCGCTTGATCTCAGATCCAGCACGCTTCCCGAGGAGATCGCCGGGGTTTGCCGAAACAGTGGCTCGTGGCGGCCTGAGTGTTGAGGAACTCGCTGGGGGGGGGGACTTGCCGGCGTCGGCGGGCGGCGAGGTCGGCGCCGGAGGAGGCGGTGGTCCGGGGCGGCGAGGTCGCCGGTGTTGAGGCGGCGGCGAGGCTTCTCGGAGGAGCACGGCGGAGCTCTGGTGGAGGTAGGAGATGGCGGGCGGCGGCGGTGGTGCCGAGCGGCTACCGGCGTTGAGGAGGATAGTGGCGGAGTCACGGGCAAAGGCGCGGGGCGCGCCGGGTAGGCGGCGGCGCGCGGGCCTCGGGGGCCCTCCTCGGGCCCAGGCGGGCCGGCGAAGTGGGGCTGCGCGGTGTCGAATGGTGGCATGCCACGTGGCGGCGGCGGCGCGGGTCGGACGTGTCCGGCCCGGCGATTTTTGTCCGGCGGCGGAGAGGGAGCGGGGCTAGGGTTTAGGGTAGGAGGGGATCCGGGAATTTCGGAAGGGGATCTAGTTTTATAGGTAGGAGGAGCTAGGAGGCTCCAAATTGAGCACGGTTTTCGGCCACGCGATCATGATCGAATGCTCTAGATGATGGAGAGGGTTTAGTTGGGTTTTGGGCCAAATTGGAAGGGTGTTGGGCTGTAACACACACGAGGCCTTTTCGGTCCCTCGGTTAACCGTTGGAGTATCAAACGAAGTCCAGTTGACATGAAACTTGACAGGCGGTCTACCGGTAGTAAACCAAGGCCACATGGCAAGTCTCAGTCCAATCCGGAAATGTTTAACCCCCACACACGAAAAGAGGTAGAAAGGACCACCGGATGAGATAGGAGCGCCGAAATGCAAAACGGACAACGGGGAAAATGCTAAGATGCATGAGACGAACACGTATGCAAATGCAATGCACATCATGACATGATATGAGATGCATGAAAAAGGTAACAACACACGGAGACAAAAACCTGAACCCGAGGAAAATGAAATAACTTAGTGCTGGTAACGGCAAGAGTTGGGATACATATAAGGTAAATTACATCCGGGGTGTTACAACACTCCACCACTACGAAAGGATCTCGTCCCGAGATCTAGGACTGGAAAAACGCCGGGTACTCAGAACGGAGGTGATCCACGCGTTCCCAGGTGGCTTCACGGTCAGAATGGTGTGACCACTTGACTTTGAGGAATTTGATTGACTTATTGCGAGTCTTGCGTTCAGTCTCATCAAGAATAGCAACTGGGTGCTCACGATAAGAGAGGTCTTCTTGGAGATCAATGTCTTCAAAGTTGACGGTGCGGTCAGGGGTCTTGAAGCACTTGCGGAGCTGAGAGACATGGAACACGTCGTGCACATTTTCAAAGTTGGAGGGAAGCTCGAGTTGATAGGCGAGGTCGCCTCTCTTGCTGACAATCTTGAAAGGACCCACGTATCTAGGGGCAAGCTTCCCTTTGATACCTAAGCAACGAGTACCTTTCATTAGAGAGACACGGAGGTAAACATGATCTCCGATCTCAAAAGCCAAATCACGATGCTTACTATCATAGTAGCTCTTCTAGCGCGATTGCGCTGCTTTGAGGTTATCACGAATGACTTTGCACATTTCCTCTACCTCTGTGATCAAGTCATTTCCAAGAAGTTGACGTTCACCGGTCTCTGACCAGTTAAGAGGAGTACGGCACTTCCTGCCATAGAGAATTTCAAATGGGGCCTTGCCCAAACTTGCTTGAAAGTTGTTGTTGTAGGAGAACTCGGCATATGGAAGACAATCTTACCACTTCATACCGAAGGAGATAACACAAGCCCTGAGCATATCTTCGAGAATCTGATTGACACGCTCGACTTGACCGCTAGTTTGAGGATGAAAAGATGTGCTGAAACGGATGTTGGTGCCCATGGCCTTCTGAAAAGAATCCCAAAACTTGGAGGTAAAGATGCTGCCACGGTCTGAAGAGATCAACTGTGGAATGTCATGCGGAGAGACAATCAAAGAGGTATAAAGCTCTGCCAATTGAGCTCCTGTGATAGACTCTTTGATAGGCAGAAAGTGAGCCACTTTAGTGAGTTTGTCGATGACAACGAATATAGCATCATTGCCACGCTTAGACTTTGGAAACCTAGTCACGAAGTCCATCTCAATGTGGTCAAACTTCCATTCTGGAATGGCAAGAGGTTGGAGGAGACCAGCTGGTCGTTGGTGTTCGGCCTTCACTCTTCTGCAGACATCACATTCATTCACGAACTAAGCAATCTCGCACTTCATTCGAGTCCACCAATACGCCTGCTTGAGTTCCTGGTACATCTTCGTACTCCCAAGGTGGATGGAGAGGAGTGAACTGTGAGCCTCGTTCATAATGACTTTATGAAGGTCACCTTCAGGCACAACAATGCGATCCTTAAAGAAGAGAGTATCCTTGTCATCAAGGCGATAGCACTTGTACTTGGGTTGACTCTTGGCAATCCCAATCTTCACCTTCTTCACCATAGCATCAAGAAGTTGACCCTCGCGAATTTGATCTTCCAAAGTAGGAGAGACTTGAAGGTTGGCGAGGAAACCTTGAGGGACAACTTGCAAATTGAGTTTGCGGAAAGCTTCACAAAGCTCGGGTTGGTAAGGCTTGAGAATCAAACTGTTGCAGTAAGCCTTCCTGCTCAATGCGTCAGCAATTACATTGGCCTTGCCTGGAGTATATTCGATGCTCGGATTATACTCTTGAATCATTTCGACCCAATGAGTCTGCCTGAGGTTGAGATTAGGCTGAGTGAAGATGTACTTGAGACTCTTGTGGTTAGTGAAGATGTCCACTTTTCTTCCCAATAAGAGATGTCTCCAAGTCAAAAGAGCATGCACAACTGCCGCCAACTCGAGGTCATGAGTGGGGTAGTTCTTCTTGTTGGGCTTCAACTGGCGAGAGGTATAAGCCACAACTTTCTTCTCTTGCATCAACACTGCGCCAAGACCTTGAAGAGAGGCATCGCAGAAGACCTCGAACAGTTTGGATTCATCAGGAGGAGTCAGAACTGGAGCGGTGACTAATTTCTCTTTCAGGGTGTTGAAAGCGATGTCACATTCAGGAGACCAAACGTACTTCACCTGCTTCTGCAGAAGGTTGGAAAGAGGCTTCGCGATCTTTGAGAAGTTCTCAACGAACCTTCGACAATAGCTTGCGAGACCAAGGAAGCTGCGGAGTTGCTTCACGTTCTGAGGTGGTTCCCAATTCACAATTGCAGACACCTTCTCAGGATTCACTGCTATGCCCTTGGCAGAGATGATATGTCCAAGATAGAGAACCTCATCGAGCCAAAACTCGCACTTTGAGATTTGGCGTAGAACTGATGTTCTCTGAGCTTATCGAGCACCAAACGCAAGTGCTTGGCATGATCTTACTTGTTCTTGGAAAAGACCAAAATGTCATCGAGGTAGACCAAGACGAAGTCATTTGTGTAGGCGTTGAAGATGAAGTTCATCATGCGAGAGAAAGTCGGCAGAGCATTGGCGAGGCCAAAAGACATGACAGTGTATTCATATGAACCATAGCTTGTTCTGAAAGCTGTCTTGGGGATATCTTGCTCACGAATTCAAATCTGGTGATAGCCCATACGGAGATCAAGCTTGGAGAATACTTGAGCACCTTTAAGTTGTTCAAACAGCTCGTTGATGTTGGGAAGTGGGTACTTGTTCTTTATAGTATTCTTGTTCAATGGACAGTAGTCAACACAAAGTCGGTCCATTCCATCCTTCTTCACAAAAAGAACTCCACAACCCCATGGAGAAGAACTAGGTCGGATGAGACCCATTCGCTCTTGAATATCGAGTTGCTTCTTCAGCTCCTTCAAGTCTTCAGGTTCAAGCTTGTAAGGACGTTTGCAAACAGGTTCCGTGCCAGGCTCAAGATCGATGACGAATTCAACTGGCCGGTGCGGAGGCATTCCTAGAAGCTCTTCTGGAAAGACGTCTTGATATTCGCAAACGACTGGAATTTGAGAGATGGCATCCAGTTCACCCTTCTCACAGAGAGAAAACAGACGGATGGTATTATCCCGAGCGGCAAAGATAATTACATCCTCGGACGAATGAGTCAATTGAATCTGCCTGGCTGCACAATCAAGCTGAGCCTTGTGCTTAGAAAGCCAGTCCATTCCAAGAATAAGATCAATATCCGAGTTACCAAGGACCATTGGAGAATCCAAAAACTTGAAATCACCCATCATGTTAGAAATATCCGGAATCTCGTAGTTTGCGAGCAAACATTTACCCGGTGAGACAACTGCTAACGGTTCATGCAAAACTTGAGAAGACAACTCATGCTTAGATGCAAAAGGTCTCGAGATGAAACAATGAGATGCACCAGTGTCAAAAAGTACTTTTGCAGGAACATCGTTAACAGGAAGGTTACCCATGATGACATCTGACGAGTCCTCTGCCTGAGCTGCATTCATCGAGTTGACCTTGGCGTGCTTTGGGTTATGCTTAACCACAGCTGTACTTGCCGATCTCATAGGAGGAGGAGGAGGGAGACGCCTCTGATTGAAGCATTTGTTGGCATAGTGACCCTTCTGTTGGCACTTGTTGCACGTGACCTCTGAAAGCGGATGGTGATATGGAGCACTTGATCTTGGAGCTTGAGACGAAGTCTTGTTTTGAAAGCCAGGGTTGGGTGGGTGGGAAGATCCACTGCCACCTTTGCTCTTCTGCTGATAAGGCTGACGGAACGGAGGAGGAGGAAGCCAATACTTATGCTGCTTAGCCACTTGAGTTGAGGAAGAAGGAGTAACATCTCTGACTCGCTTCTTGGAAGCATCGCACTTCAGTTGAGCACTCTCTTACTTCATTGCCATGTTGTAAAACTCATCATACCTCTTGGGCTCAAAGAGAACGAGAACTAGCTGGATTTCTTCTCTGAGACCACCCCGGAACTGGTATATCATGCTCTTCTCGTCAGGGACGTCCTGCTTAGCAAAATGGGCGAGCTTCTGAAACATCTTGTTGTACTCGTAAACAGACATAGAGCCTTGCTTCAGGTTGCAGAATTCTTCACGCTTGCTTTCAACCACGCTCTGAGGAATATGATGAGCTTTGAAGTCTTGACGGAATTCATCCCAGGTAATCACACGGCCTCCTCTGGAATCTTTGTACTGCTGAAACCATTCTGCAGCTTGGTCTTTGAGCTGGAAGGAAGCGAACTTGACAAAGTCCTCAGGCCTGACGTTACTGCACTCGAAATGCTTGCATATGTCCACGAGCCAATCATCAGCGTCTGTTGCCTCAACACAATTGCTGAAGGTCTTTGGCTGGTTAGCAAGAACTGGTTGAGTGTAGCAAAGTGATTCTGATTGTTGCCTTGGCCCTGGTTCCCTTGATTGCACTCTTGAAGAAGTTGCATGATCAGCTGCGTGTTTGCATTGGTAGCGGCCATCACAGCTTGCCATGCCTCTGGAGGTGGAGGTGGTGGTGGCGGATCAGGATTCGGAGTCGTGCGCGTTGGAGGAGCCATCTTGAAGAGATTGACATCCATTAGCACAATGACAGACAAATATTGAAGCTGAATCAAACAGGTTGAAATTGCAACATATAGTCTTCACATCCGAACAAAATGAACGAATGCATTCCAATTGAAATGGTCACATATCCATAAATTGAGAAGCCACTAGAATTGAGGTAGTAGAAAAACAACAAGGTACGGAACAAGAACAAATACTTGGTGAGGATTACCCAATCCCAAACCAAATATCTGTGGAAGAAGAACTAGAGCTACAAGAATTCCCACCTATGAAACTCCCGAACCTTTCCGGTTATGCAATCAAGTGTTGGGGATACAGGGGAAGCATAATATCTCACCCAAATCTAGCAAATCCTACATCCAGCTGTATCCATCCTTCAACACATAACCGAGAAAAACTTCAGAAATCATTTACCTCAACCTTCGAAAAGCATCCGTTATACAAGTTATGGCAATACTCCCGAACTCCCGCCCCAGTACTGGGTGGCGTCGAGGTTATCTCACCAACAACTGCATAAAAGAGATTTTCGATGTCGGCGAAACTCAGGTATTCCGGAATCTCAATGATAAAATTGTGATGACAACACCTTGGAGCTCAACTCCCCGGGACACTGCCACAACCCCTAAATGAGAGGAGGCACCAAGAACAATGTTCTCGTCACAAAACGATCGGAATGATTCCAAGATACCCGCGTGATCCTAAATTTTTTTTAGTGAAATTTGAGAAGAGAAGAGTCAAAACTCTACGTCAGGATGCCTTACCAGAGCGATGAAGGGACTGAGGAGTAAAAAGAATTCCTAAACTCTCCAATATATATATATATATATAATCCTAAATGACTCAAAACATTTTTCTAGACTCAACAACACCAACGAATCAATCAAGCAGGGGGCTCCTAAGGTCGGGGAAGGCTCTGATTACCAACTTGTAATGCCCTCGATGCGGCTATATCTCCTACGTGTCGGAGCACGACTTAGAGGCATAACTGCATTGAAAGCAATGTCGTAAGTAAGGTAATCTTCACAACAACCGATGTAAATATATAAAAGGGGAAAGGATACATAGTTGGCTTACACTCGCCACATCACACAAATACATGAATAACATTACAATCATCCAATACACTCATGGTCCGACTACGGTACCAAAATAAAGATCAACCCCATATGCGACACGGACCCCGATCGCCCCAACTGGGCACCACTACTGATCATCTGGGAAAGACACATAGTAACGACGAGAGTCTTCATCGAACTCCCACTTGAGCTCAAGCGCATCATCTGGAATGATATCATTGGTCCCTGCATCTGGTTTTGGAAGTAAACTGTGAGTCACGGGGACTCAGCAATCTCGCACCCTCGCGATCAAGACTATTTAAGCTTATAGGTAAGGCAAGGTAATATGTGGAGCTGCAGCAAGCGACTAGCATATATGGTGGCTATCCTGTTCGCAAAAGAGAGCGAGAAGAGAAGGCAAAGCATGAACGAAGAACTATGATCAAGAAGTGATCCTAGAACAACCTACGTCAAGCATTACTCCAACACCGTGTTCACTTCTCGGACTCCGCCGAGAAGAGACCATCACGGTTACACATGCGGTTGATTCATTTTAATTAAGTTAAGTTTCGTGTTATCTACAATCGGACATTAACAAATTCCCATCTGCCCATAACCGCGGGCACGGCTTTCGAAAGTTCAAATCCCTGCAGGGGTGTCCCAACTTAGCCCATCACAATCTCTCACAGTCAACGAAGGATATTCCTTCTCCCGAGACGTTCCGATCAGACTCGGCATCCCGGTTTACAAGACATCCTCGACAATGGTAAAACAAGTCCAGCAACACCGCCCGAATGTGCCGACAAATCCCGATAGGAGCTGCACATATCTCATTCTCAGGGCACACTCAGATTGTCCAAACTTCCGGTAGGCCAGCCCAGAGTTGCCCCTAGTGGCCACCGACTGCTGACGAGGTGGACCAACACTCAGAGGAGCACTGTCCCGGGGGGTTTAAATAAGATGACCCTTGGGCTCCGGAAACCCAAGGGAAAAAGAGGCTATGTGGCAAATGGTAAAACCAAGGTTGGGCATTGCTGGAGGAGTTTTATTCAAGGCGAACTGTCAAGGGGTTCCCATTATAACCCAACCGCGTAAGGAACGCAAAATCCGGGAACATAACACCGATATGACGGAAACTAGGGCGGCAAGAGTGGAACAAAACACTAGGCATAAGGTCGAGCCTTCCACCCTTTACCAAGTATATAGGTGCATTAATATAACAAGATAATATGGTGATATCCCAATCAATAAACAATGTTCCAACAAGGAACGATCTCCAATCTTCACCTGCAACTAACAACGCTAAAAGAGGGGCTGAGCAAAGCGGTAACATAGCCAATCAACGGTTTGCTAGGACATGGTGGGTTAGAGGTTTGACATGGCAGTTTGGGAGGCATGATAAGCAAGTGGTAGGTATCGTAGCATAGGCATAGCAAAAGAGCGAGCATCTAGCAAGCAAAGATAGAAGTGATTTCGAGGGTATGATCATCTTGCCTGCAAAGTTGTCAGAGTTGACTTGATCCTTGTAAGCAAACTCAATGGGCTCCTTGTTCGCGAACTCGTCTCCCGGCTCTACCCAAACAAGACAAACAAGAAAAAGGAACACAATCAACCACGTGCAATGCTCAAACAACATGATGCAAACATGGTATGCTATGCGGGATGCGATATGTGATGCATATGCAAGATTTGAAAAGGAATGATTGAACCTGGACTCAACTTGGAACTCCAAGAGTGCCACTGGAAAGGTGAGGTGATTTCGGGTGAAATCGATATAAAGATCACCGGAATCGGATGCACGGTTTGGAAATGGCAAGCAAAACAAATATGGCACCGGTCTGTGATAATCAGCAAGTAGCCATCTAAATGCATCAAGATAATTATGCTACAGCACTAAAACATGACAACAAAATACATGGCAGGGATCCACTCATGATGCTTGACAAAGGATGAACACTGAGCTACGGCTAATTCATCTATTAACAGGTTCAAACAAGCATGGCAAAAGTGCAAACGGTAACAGGTTTCAGACTTAGTGAAATTAACACAAGTCTGGAATTTAACATCAGGAAGAACACTTTAGAGCATGAAAACTATATGCTTCAGGAACCTAACATGGCAAATCAAGGCTTTACATGAAGCTACTCAAAGCACTTAACAAAAGTCCCTTAGTGACCTTGAGCCAAAAGTGATCAGAAAATACAATTGCAAGCATGTGAACATGGCAAAAACATAAACAGATCTCAGACTTAGTGAAAAACTGGAGCATGCAAATCAGTTAACGAGTAGGCATGTTCACGAGCTCGATGCACTCACTACAGAGGATGGCATGACAAACTAAGAATACACCCATTAAGAATACATATCATAGAATCTAGAAATGGAAAGAACAACAACATATCATGCACGGATCAATAGCAACATCCTCGGCAAAATCGCTAACAAGTCAACAATCTGCCAGGATTCACGAAATAGCAAAAGTAGAGCTCGATTGACTCAAGCTAGGTTGCTCCATAAATGCAAACAAAGACATGGATGGATAGAGCACCACAATGTTAACAAATCATCCTTACTGATCATCCTCAAAAGAGGCACGGATCACTAGGAAACAACACGAACATATGGCATATTGACAAAATCAGATCAAGGACTTTGTGAAATTCTAAGTCCCTGAAATCAGCATTACCGATTACGCTACTTTGCAAGCTTGTGCTAGTCATCACACACATCACAAAAGTACATGGTAAGCACCTCTGTAAATATGGCATGGTGTATAACAAAACTCGTGTAGACCGCAGGAGCATATCATGCACACATTAATCATGGAAAAAATGACAAATATCTATTTGATGCAGCAGATCTGACAAATATATCACATAGCCCTCTTCCAACAACATTTCGGGCATCAAGATGAGCTCAAATGAAAATGACGCAATGAGATGAAATGATGTACTCTTTGAGACGAACATTTTGGTACGCTACACACGCAAATCGGAGCTACGGATGCAGAGATACAACATGATGAAAATTGCAAAAAAAAACTAGGGTTACGGGATAAAAGTTAACCGCCTCCGCTAGATCTCAGATCCAGCACGCTTTCCGAGGAGATCGCCGGGGTTTGCTGGAACAGTGGCTCATGGCGGCCGGAGTGTGGAGGAACTCGCCGGGGGGGGGGACTTGCCGGCGTCGGCGGGCGGCGAGGTCGGCGCC